>NC_091285.1:26135699-26435699 GCF_032444005.1 Ranitomeya imitator
GAATTCTGTTTGCATGTAGCCATCACTAGGGGGAGCACACTGTATGAGGATAGAATTCTGTTTGCATGTAGCCATCACTAGGGGGAGCACACTGTATGAGGATAGAATTCTGTCTGCATGTAGCCATCACTAGGGGGAGCACACTGTATGAGGATAGAATTCTGTTTGCATGTAGCCATCACTAGGGGGAGCATGCTGTATGAGGATAGAATTCTGTTTGCATGTAGCCATCACTAGGAGGAGCATGCTGTATGAGGATAGAATTCTGTCTGCATGTAGCCATCACTAGGGGGAGCATGCTGTATGAGGATAGAATTCTGTTTGCACGCAGCCATCACTAGGGGGAGTACACTGTATGAGGATAGAATTCTGTTTGCATGTAGCCATCACTAGGGGGAGCATGCTGTATGAGGATAGAATTCTGTTTGCATGTAGCCATCACTAGGGGGAGCACACTGTATGAGGATAGAATTCTGTTTGCATGTAGCCATCACTAGGGGGAGCATGCTGTATGAGGATAGAATTCTGTTTGCATGTAGCCATCACTAGGAGGAGCACACTGTATGAGGATAGAATTCTGTTTGCATGTAGCCATCACTAGGGGGAGCATGCTGTATGAGGATAGAATTCTGTTTGCATGTAGCCATCACTAGGGGGAGCACACTGTATGAGGATAGAATTCTATCTGCATGTAGCCATCACTAGGGGGAGCATGCTGTATGAGGATAGAATTCTGTTTGCATGTAGCCATCACTAGGAGGAGCACACTGTATGAGGATAGAATTCTGTCTGCATGTAGCCATCACTAGGGGGAGCACACTGTATGAGGATAGAATTCTGTCTGCATGTAGGCATCACTAGGGGGAGCATGCTGTATGAGGATAGAATTCTGTCTGCATGTAGGCATCACTAGGGGGAGCATGCTGTATGAGGATAGAATTATGTTTGCATGTAGCCATCACTAGGGGGAGCACACTGTATGAGGATAGAATTCTGTCTGCATGTAGGCATCACTAGGGGGAGCATGCTGTATGAGGATAGAATTATGTTTGCATGTAGCCATCACTAGGGGGAGCACACTGTATGAGGATAGAATTCTGTCTGCATGTAGGCATCACTAGGGGGAGCATGCTGTATGAGGATAGAATTCTGTCTGCATGTAGCCATCACTAGGGGGAGCACGCTGTATGAGGATAGAATTCTGTTTGCATGTAGTCATCACTAGGAGGAGCATGCTGTATGAGGATAGAATTCTGTTTGCATGTAGCCATCACTAGGAGGAGCACACTGTATGAGGATAGAATTGTTTGCATGTAGCCATCACTAGGAGGAGCACACTGTATGAGGATAGAATTCTGTTTGCATGTAGCCATCACTAGGGGGAGCACACTGTATGAGGATAGAATTCTGTCTGCATGTAGCCATCACTAGGGGGAGCACGCTGTATGAGGATAGAATTCTGTTTGCATGTAGCCATCACTAGGGGGAGCACACTGTGTGAGGATAGAATTCTGTTTGCATGTAGCCATCACTAGGGGGAGCACACTGTATGAGGATAGAATTCTGTTTGCATGTAGCCATCACTAGGGGGAGCACACTGTATGAGGATAGAATTCTGTCTGCATGTAGCCATCACTAGGGGGAGCACACTGTATGAGGATAGAATTCTGTCTGCATGTAGCCATCACTAGGGGGAGCATGCTGTATGAGGATAGAATTCTGTTTGCATGTAGCCATCACTAGGGGGAGCACACTGTATGAGGATAGAATTCTGTTTGCATGCAGCCATCACTAGGGGGAGTACACTGTATGAGGATAGAATTCTGTTTGCATGTAGCCATCACTAGGGGGAGCACACTGTATGAGGGTAGAATTCTGTTTGCACGCAGCCATCACTAGGGGGAGCACACTGTATGAGGATAGAATTCTGTTTGCATGTAGCCATCACTAGGGGGAGCACACTGTATGAGGATAGAATTCTGTCTGCATGTAGCCATCACTAGGGGGAGCACACTGTATGAGGATAGAATTCTGTCTGCATGTAGCCATCACTAGGGGGAGCACACTGTATGAGGATAGAATTCTGTCTGCATGTAGCCATCACTAGGGGGAGCACACTGTATGAGGATCGAATTCTGTCTGCATGTAGCCATCACTAGGGGGAGCACACTGTATGAGGATATAATTCTGTTTGCATGTAGCCATCACTAGGGGGAGCACACTGTATGAGGATAGAATTCTGTTTGCATGTAGCCATCACTAGGGGGAGCACACTGTATGAGGATAGAATTCTGTTTGCATGTAGCCATCACTAGGGGGAGCACACTGTATGAGGATAGAATTCTGTTTGCATGCAGCCATCACTAGGGGGAGCACACTGTATGAGGATAGAATTCTGTCTGCATGTAGCCATCACTAGGGGGAGCATGCTGTATGAGGATAGAATTCTGTTTGCATGTAGCCATCACTAGGAGGAGCATGCTGTATGAGGATAGAATTCTGTTTGCATGTAGCCATCACTAGGGGGAGCATGCTGTATGAGGATAGAATTCTGTTTGCATGTAGCCATCACTAGGAGGAGCATGCTGTATGAGGATAGAATTCTGTTTGCATGTAGCCATCACTAGGGGGAGCACACTGTATGAGGATAGAATTCTGTTTGCATGTAGCCATCACTAGGGGGAGCACACTGTATGAGGATAGAATTCTGTTTGCATGTAGCCATCACTAGGGGGAGTACACTGTATGAGGATAGAATTCTGTTTGCATGTAGCCATCACTAGGGGGAGCACACTGTATGAGGATAGAATTCTGTTTGCATGTAGCCATCACTAGAGGGAGCACACTGTATGAGGATAGAATTCTGTTTGCATGCAGCCATCACTAGGGGGAGTACACTGTATGAGGATAGAATTCTGTTTGCATGTAGCCATCACTAGGGGGAGCACACTGTATGAGGATAGAATTCTGTTTGCATGTAGCCATCACTAGAGGGAGCACACTGTATGAGGATAGAATTCTGGTTGCATGTAGCCATCACTAGGGGGAGCACACTGTATGAGGATAGAATTCTGTTTGCATGCAGCCATCACTAGGGGGAGCACACTGTATGAGGATAGAATTCTGTTTGCATGTAGCCATCACTAGGGGGAGCACACTGTATGAGGATAGAATTCTGTTTGCATGTAGCCATCACTAGGGGGAGTACGCTGTATGAGGATAGAATTCTGTTTGCATGTAGCCATCACTAGGGGGAGCACACTGTATGAGGATAGAATTCTGTTTGCATGTAGCCATCACTAGGGGGAGCACACTGTATGAGGATAGAATTCTGTTTGCATGTAGCCATCACTAGGGGGAGCACACTGTATGAGGATAGAATTCTGTCTGCATGTAGCCACCACTAGGGGGAGTAAACTTCATAAAAGTAGAATTATGTCTGCATGCAGCCACCACTAGGAGAATCAAACTGCATAAGAATAGAATTATGTCTGCATGTAGCCACCAGTGGGGGAGCACACTGCATAAGGATAGAATTCTGTCTGCAAGTAGCCATCACTAGGGGGAGCACACTGAATAATGACATAATTATGTCGGCATGCAGCCACCACTATGGGGCGCACACTGCATAAGGATAGAATTCCATTTGAATATAGCCTCCACCAGGGGGAGCACACTGCATAAAAATAGAATTGTGTCTGCATGTAGCCACCACTAGGGGGAGGAAACTGTACAAAGATAGAATTCTGGATACATGTAGTCCACCACTAGGGGGAGCACACTGCATAAGGATAGAATTCTAAATGCATGCAGCCACCATTAGGGGGAGCACACTGCTTAAGAATAAAATTTTGACTGTATGTAGCAACTAGTAGATATAGAAAAACTGACTGAACAGCAATCTAATCTGACCTGGTGCATAACCAAAAAAGTCATATAGCAAATAGATTAATGGCTGCACTCAAAATTAATCTGTGCTAGAGCAAGGAAATGTGCAATACATGAAATGGGAATAGCATAATGGCTTGTGAAATATATGAAAAAACACATGAGATTCTTAGCACAAGATTTGGCCAAAAGTTGTGAGCCCATCCACCAATCGTCAAGGTAATCTGTATGTAGCAACTACTAGAGGGAGCACATTGCATAAAGATAGAATTCTGACTGCATTCAGCAGGGGGAGCAAACTGCAGAAGGATAGAATTATATCTGATGGAGCCACCACTAGGGGGAGCACACTACATAAGGTTAACGTTCTGTCTGCATGCAGCCACCACTGTTATGAAAGGCAATTCAGTACCACAATGGACATAGCGGTCAGAGCACATACAGTGATCTGACAATAACCCAAAATCATAGAACGAGCTCTGAGACGTGGGAACTCTGCAGACCGCAATCCCTAATCCTCTCCAAACAACACTAGAGGCAGCCGTGGATTGCGCCTAACTCTGCCTATGCAACTCGGCACAGCCTGAGAAACTAACTAGCCTGAAGATAGAAAATAAGCCTACCTTGCCTCAGAGAAATACCCCAAAGGAAAAGGCAGCCCCCCACATATAATGACTGTGAGTTAAGATGAAAAGACAAACGTAGAGATGAAATAGATTCAGCAAAGTGAGGCCCGACTTTCTTAACAGAGCGAGGATAGAAAAGGTAACTTTGCGGTCTACACAAAACCCTAAAGAAAACCACGCAAAGGGGGCAAAAAGACCCTCCGTACCGAACTAACGGCACGGAGGTACACCCTTTGCGTCCCAGAGCTTCCAGCAAAAAATTAGACAAGCTGGACAGAAAAAATAGCAAACAAATAGCAAAGAAGAACTTAGCTATGCAGAGCAGCAGGCCACAGGAATGATCCAGGGGAAAGCAAGTCCAACACTGGAACATTGACAGGAAGCCAGGATCAAAGCATTAGGTGGAGTTAAGTAGAGAAGCACCTAACGACCTCACCAGATCACCTGAGGGAGGAAACTCAGAAGCCGCAGTACCACTTCCCTCCACCAACAGAAGCTCACAGAGAGAATCAGCCGAAGTACCACTTGTGACCACAAGAGGGAGCTCTGCCACAAAATTCACAACAGTACCCCCCCTTGAGGAGGGGTCACCGAACCCTCACAAGAGCCCCCAGGCCGACCAGGATGAGCCACATGAAAGGCACGAACAAGATCGGGAGCATGGACATCAGAGGCAAAAACCCAGGAATTATCTTACTGAGCATAACCCTTCCATTTAACCAGATACTGGAGTTTCCGTCTAGAAACATGAGAATCCAAAATCTTCTCCACAATATACTCCAATTCCCCCTCCACCAAAACCGGGGCAGGAGGATCAACAGATGGAAACATAGGTGCCACGTATCTCCGCAACAATGACCTATGGAATACGTTATGTATGGAAAAAGAATCTGGAAGGGTCAGACGAAAAGACACAGGATTAAGAACCTCAGAAATCCAATACGGACCAATGAAACGAGGTTTAAACTTAGGAGAGGAAACCTTCATAGGAATATGACGAGAAGATAACCAAACCAGATCCACAACACGAAGTCGGGGACCCACACGGCGTCTGCGATTAGCGAAACTTTGAGCCTTCTCCTGGGACAAGGTCAAATTGTCCACTACATGAGTCCAAATCTGCTGCAACCTGTCCACCACAGTATCCACACCAGGACAGTCCGAAGACTCAACCTGTCCTGAAGAGAAACGAGGATGGAACCCAGAATTGCAGAAAAATGGCGAAACCAAGGTAGCCGAGCTGGCCCGATTATTAAGGGCGAACTCAGCCAAAGGCAAAAAGGACACCCAGTCATCCTGATCGGCAGAAACAAAGCATCTCAGATATGTTTCCAAGGTCTGATTGGTTCGTTCGGTCTGGCCATTAGTCTGAGGATGGAAAGCCGAGGAAAAAGACAAGTCAATGCCCATCCTACCACAAAAGGCTCGCCAAAACCTTGAAACAAACTGGGAACCTCTGTCAGAAACGATATTCTCTGGAATGCCATGTAAACGAACCACATGCTGGAAGAACAATGGCACCAAATCAGAGGAGGAAGGCAATTTAGACAAGGGTACCAAATGGACCATCTTAGAAAAGCGATCACAGACCACCCAAATGACTGACATCTTTTGAGAAACGGGAAGATCAGAAATAAAATCCATAGAGATATGTGTCCAAGGCCTCTTCGGGACCGGCAAGGGCAAAAGCAACCCACTGGCACGAGAACAGCAGGGCTTAGCCCGAGCACAAATCCCACAGGACTGCACAAAAGTACGCACATCCCGCGACAGAGACGGCCACCAAAAGGATCTAGCCACTAACTCTCTGGTACCAAAGATTCCAGGATGACCAGCCAACACCGAACAATGAACCTCAGAGATAACTTTATTGGTCCACCTATCAGGGACAAACAGTCTCTCCGCTGGACAACGATCAGGTTTATTAGCCTGAAATTTTTGCAGCACCCGCCGCAAATCAGGGGAGATGGCAGACACAATTACTCCTTCCTTGAGGATACCCGCCGGCTCAGACAAACCCGGAGAGTCGGGCACAAAACTCCTAGACAGAGCATCCGCCTTCACATTTTTAGAGCCCGGAAGGTACGAAATCACAAAGTCAAAACGGGCAAAAAACAGCGACCAACGAGCCTGTCTAGGATTCAACCGCCTGGCAGACTCGAGATAAGTCAAGTTCTTATGATCAGTCAGTACCACCACGCGATGCTTAGCTCCTTCAAGCCAATGATGCCACTCCTCGAATGCCCACTTCATGGCCAGCAACTCTCGGTTGCCCACATCATAATTTCGCTCAGCAGGCGAAAACTTCCTGGAAAAAAAAGCGCATGGTTTCATCACTGAGTAATCAGAACCTCTCTGCGACAAAACAGCCCCTGCTCCAATCTCAGAAGCATCAACCTCGACCTGGAACGGAAGAGAAACATCTGGTTGACACAACACAGGGGCAGAAGAAAAACGACGCTTCAACTCTTGAAAAGCTTCCACAGCAGCAGAAGACCAATTGACCAAATCAGCACCCTTCTTGGTCAAATCGGTCAATGGTTTGGCAATACTAGAAAAATTGCAGATGAAGCGACGATAAAAATTAGCAAAGCCCAGGAACTTTTGCAGACTTTTCAGAGATGTCGGCTGAGTCCAATCATGATGGATCTGGGGATTTATTATGATGGAATATAGGCTGAACTGGATGGACAAATGTCTTTTTTCGGCCTTACTAACTATGTTACTATGTTACTATGTTACTATGGATGGCTTGGACCTTAACAGGATCCATCTCGATAGTAGAAGGGGAAAAGATGAACCCCAAAAATGAAACCTTCTGCACACCAAAGAGACACTTTGATCCCTTCACAAACAAAGAATTAGCACGCAGGACCTGAAAAACTGTTCTGACCTGCTTCACATGAGACTCCCAATCATCCGAGAAGATCAAAATGTCATCCAAGTACACAATCAGGAATTTATCCAGGTACTCTCGGAAGATGTCATGCATAAAGGACTGAAACACTGATGGAGCATTGGCAAGTCCGAATGGCATCACTAGATACTCAAAATGACCCTCGGGCGTATTAAATGCAGTTTTCCATTCATCTCCTCGCCTGATTCGCACCAGATTATACGCACCACGAAGATCTATCTTGGTGAACCAACTAGCCCCCTTAATCCGAGCAAACAAATCAGATAACAATGGCAAGGGGTACTGAAATTTAACCGTGATCTTATTTAGAAGGCGGTAATCTATACAAGGTCTCAGCGAACCATCCTTCTTGGCTACAAAAAAGAACCCTGCTCCTAATGGTGACGATGACGGGCGAATATGCCCCTTCTCCAGGGATTCCTTCACATAACTGCGCATAGCGGCGTGCTCAGGCACGGATAAATTAAACAGTCGACCTTTTGGGAATTTACTACCAGGAATCAAATTGATAGCACAATCACAATCCCTATGCGGAGGTAGGGCATCGGACTTGGGCTCATCAAATACATCCCGGTAATCAGACAAGAACTCTGGAACCTCAGAAGGGGTGGATGACGAAATTGACAGAAATGGAACATCACCATGTACCCCCTGACAACCCCAGCTGGACACCGACATGGATTTCCAATCTAATACTGGATTATGGGCTTGTAGCCATGGCAACCCCAACACGACCACATCATGCAGATTATGCAACACCAGAAAGCGAATAACCTCCTGATGTGCAGGAGCCATGCACATGGTCAGCTGGGTCCAGTATTGAGGCTTATTCTTGGCCAAAGGCGTGGCAACAATTCCTCTCAATGGAATAGGACACTGCAAGGGTTCTAAGAGAAACCCACAACGCTTAGCATACTCCAAGTCCATCAAATTCAGAGCAGCGCCTGAATCCACAAATGCCATGACAGAATACGATGACAAAGAGCAGATCAAGGTAACAGACAGAAGAAATTTTGACTGTACCGTACCAATGGCGGCAGACCTAGCGAACCGCTTAGTGTGCTTAGGACAATCAGAGATAGCATGAGTGGAATCCCCACAGTAGAAACACAGCCCATTCAGATGTCTGTGTTCTTGCCGTTCAACTCTGGTCAAAGTCCTATCGCACTGCATAGGCTCAGGTTTAAGCTCAGGTAATACCGCCAAATGGTGCACAGATTTACGCTCACGCAAGCGTCGACCGATCTGAATGGCCAAAGACATAGACTCATTCAAACCAGCAGGCATAGGAAATCCCACCATGACATCCTTAAGGGCTTCAGAGAGTCCCTTTCTGAACATAGCTGCCAGCGCAGATTCATTCCATTGAGTGAGCACGGACCACATTCTAAATTTCTGACAATATACCTCTATCTCATCCTGACTCTGACACAGAGCCAGCAAATTTTTCTCTGCCTGATTCACTGAATTAGGTTCATCGTACAGCAATCCGAGCGCCAGGAAAAACGCATCGATATTACTCAATGCAGGATCCCCTGGTGCAAGAGAAAATGCCCAGTCCTGAGGGTCGCCGCGCAAAAAAGAAATAACAATCAAAACCTGTTGAACTGGATCACCAGAGGAGCGATGTTTCAAGGCCAGAAATAATTTACAATTATTTTTGAAACTCAGAAACTTAGTTCTGTCTCCAAAAAACAAATCAGGAATAGGAATTCTTGGTTCCAACATAGCTTTCTGATCAATAGTGTCTTGAATCTTTTGTACTCTTGCCGAGAGCTGATCCACAAATGAAGACAGACTTCTAATGTCCATCGCTACACCTGTGTACTGAACCACCCAAATGTCTAGGGGGAAAAAAAGGCAAAACACATGCAAAGAAAAAAAAATGGTCTCAGAACTTCTTTTTTCCCTCTATTGAGAATCATTAGTACTTTTGGCTTCCTGTACTGTTATGATAGGCAATTCAGTACCACAATGGACATAGCGGTCAGAGCACATACAGTGATCTGACAATAACCCAAAATAATAGAACGAGCTCTGAGACGTGGGAACTCTGCAGACCGCAATCCCTAATCCTCTCCAAACAACACTACAGGCAGCCGTGGATTGCGCCTAACTCTGCCTATGCAACTCGGCACAGCCTGAGAAACTAGCTAGCGGTCTACACAAAACCCTAAAGAAAACCACGCAAAGGGGGCAAAAAGACCCTCCGTACCGAACTAACGGCACGGAGGTACACCCTTTGCGTCCCAGAGCTTCCAGCAAAAAAATTAGACAAGCTGGACAGAAAAAATAGCAAACAAATAGCAAAGAAGAACTTAGCTATGCAGAGCAGCAGGCCACAGGAATGCAAGTCCAACACTGGAACATTGACAGGAAGCCAGGATCAAAGCATTAGGTGGAGTTAAGTAGAGAAGCACCTAACGACCTCACCAGATCACCTGAGGGAGGAAACTCAGAAGCCGCAGTACCGCTTCCCTCCACCAACAGAAGCTCACAGAGAGAATCAGCCGAAGTACCACTTGTGACCACAAGAGGGAGCTCTGCCACAGAAGTCACACCACACCACTAGGGGGAGCACACTGTATACTCAAACTGAATAAATCTGTATGCAGTAAGCTCCCTCTAGTGGTAATTTCAGAAAATTTACAGTTTCACAGGCTACAGGACAACTTTTTCTGTTTCGAGGCCTTTCCAACCTTCGGACCCGTAGCAGTTCTGAAACTACTTTTTTTTCCATAATATCATTGCATCCCTGTCGGTTGTCAAATTTTTTTACTGCGAGGGTGTTTTTTCTGGCAGGCTTAACTGCAGACTTGGCCAAAGTTTAATTTCTTAGACCTTTCAGTCTTAGAATATTGGCAGAAATGTAGATAAGAAAAATTTTCACTCCGACCAAATCTGTAACTTTGACTTCTGCCAAAGAAGATTGACAAAGGGAAACATTGTCTGTGTATTTGTGTTCATCATATAAAATGATGCCAATGTTGCCAACACTGTAAAATCATTCTAAGCCGCCCGAGTCTGCGAATCTCACCCCATGTATGCCATGCATACCACTGACTCACAGACCCAGGCGGCACCGCGTTGCTTATCATGTATTGTCCAGTTAAATACATATGCCGTCATTTACTGCTGGGAATAAATCCGTAATCCTCTTGTGTCCCGAGGACACAGCTATAATAGGTGCACAGCAGCAGACGAAAGCAGGATCAGAGGGGACCTCAGAGGTCAGACAGTCATTAAATGTGTCATCAGAAAATGACCCACGGGTTATATCATGGATTGTGTTAGATGTATTTGTATTAAAAAAATATTTTCACATTGACCACTAAGCCTAATATTAGATGGTTTCTACATATGGTCAAGACAAGTAATAGATTGATTTATTAGTATAGAATGATCACGTTTTAATGTGGGTAAATGTCAATGTAAGGATAGGGAGAGGAGGTGAGCTGTGACATCACCTATTGTGAATGGTGGATCCTGTGTTATCTACTGTATATAGAGGTGTTATCAGTCATTGTACAGGAGGAGGAGGTGAGCTGTGACATCATCTATTGTGAATGGTGGATCCTGTGTTATCTACTGTATATAGAGGTGTTATCAGTCATTGTACAGGAGGAGGAGGTGAGCTGTGACATCACCTATTGTGAATGGTGGATCCTGTGTAATCTACTGTATATAGAGGTGTTATCAGTCATTGTACAGGAGGAGGAGGTGAGCTGTGATATCACCTATTGTGAATGGTAGATCCTGTGTTATCTACTGTATATAGAGGTGTTATCAGTCATTGTACAGGAGGAGGAGGTGAGCTGTGACATCATCTATTGTGAATGGTGGATCCTGTGTTATCTACTGTATATAGAGGTGTTATCAGTCACTGTACAGGAGGAGGAGGCGAGCTGTGACATCACCTATTGTGAATGGTGGATCCTGTGTTATCTGCTGTATATAGAGGTGTTATCAGTCATTGTACAGGAGGAGGCGGTGAGCTGTGACATCACCTATTGTGAATGGTGGATCCTGTGCTATCTGCTATATATAGAGGTGTTATCAGTCATTGTACAGGAGGAGCAGGTGAGCTGTGACATCACCTATTGTGAATGCTGGATCCTCTGTTATCAGCTGTATATAGAGGTGTTATCAGTCATTGTACAGGAGGAGGAGGTGAGCTGTGATATCACCTAGTGTGAATGGTGAATCCTGTGTTATCTACTGTATATAGAGGTGTTATCAGTCATTGTACAGGAGGAGGAGGTGAGCTGTGATATCACCTATTGTGAATGGTGGATCCTGTGTTACCTACTGTATATAGAGGTGTTATCAGTCTTTGTAATCCTTTCTTTGATGAAAATGAGAATTGTGAAAAATCTTCTGTACAGAACAGGAATAATGTCTCTAGTATAGAGGATGGTGGTCAGGTGTGAGAATTGCAAGCTTTCAAATATTTTAAAAATATAGATAATGAAATGGAAAATTGAAAAAAACACATGACTCTGGGATAGTCAATATTATGGTAATAATGCGAACATCCCCTGTCCCTTGTTATCTAACTCCCTGCAACCCACCACCCCTGCATGTTAAAATAAAGGGTTAAATCATGTAAAAAAACTGGAGTGGGCTCCCGCGCAATTTTCTCCACAAAAGTGGGAAAGCCAGCGACTGAGGGCAGATATTAATAGTCTAGAGAGGGTCCACGGTTATTGGCCCCCCGGCTAAAAACATCTGCCCCAGCCACCCCAAAAAAGGCACATCTGTAAGATGCGCCTATTCTGGCACTTAGCCTCTCTCTTCCCACGGTGGAGCGGAGGGGTATGGGGTAATATGGGGTTAATGTCACCTTGCTATTGTAAGGTGACATTAAGCCTGGTTAATAATAAAAAAAATTCCCACGCTACAGTTCAAATGAGTTTATGCCACCAGGGGGCGCAGCTTCGGTGACGGCACCACAAGTCCCCAAAGCTCCGTTACCTTCATTTCACTCATTCCCCAGTCTTTTACAGCCAGGAGCGGCTGCATTAGCAGCACTCCTGGTTGTAACTGTATTTAACCCCTTCAGATTGATTTACATCGTGGGACATGACTGTACGGCGGACAGGTATGGGATATTGTTGTTTTTTTATTTTCCTTTTTTTTTTTACAGAAGAACGAGGGTCATCAGTTGGATTGAGCGCACAATAAAGATAATAAAACCCCATGTGATTATTTATTTAATTAAAATACTTTATTCTTAATATCTGTGTGCATTTTTAACTCTTTCCTAATATTGGATTAATAATGAATAGGTGGCTTATTGACAACTCTCCATTATTAAGAAGGCTTAATGTCACCTTACAATAGCAAGGTGGCATTAACCCTTCATTACCCCATATCCCACCGCTACACGGGAATGGGAAGAGAGTGGCCAAGTGCCAGAATAGGCGCATCTTCCAGATGTGCCTTTTCTGGGGTGGTTGGGGGCAGGTGTTTTTAGCCGGGGGGGGGGGGGGGCAATAACCGTGGACCCTCTCTAGGCTATTAATATCTGCCTAAATTGCACCGGAGCCCACGCCAGTTTTTTCCAAGATTTAACCCTTTATTTTAACACTTAGAGCTCCAAAATTTTGCACACGCACACACTGCTAGTGAGGGATATGTAAAAAATATGACGAATATGAAATGGTTTACTGTATGTAAACCATGTCTCATATCCTATTTGGTTTGGTAAAGAGATAGCAAAAGCCAACAATTGAATTATCGGCTTTTATGCTATCTAGTTTTGTATTAAATATAAATATTTATATGTGTGTGTGTCAATGACATATATATGTATATATATATATATATATATATATATAAATATATGTGTACTGTATATACTTGAGTATAACTCGAGATATTCAGCCCAAAAAATGGGCTTAAACTGCCCTTCTCGGCTTATACTTGAGTCATGGTCGGCGGGGGGTCGGCGGGTGAGGGGGAGCGACGACTGTCACATACTCACCTGCTCCTGACGTGGTCCCTGCATGTCCCATAGTCTCCGGCGCCGACACCTTCTTCCTCTGTTCAGCGGTCACGTGGTACCGCTCATTAACGTAATGAATATGGACTCCACTACCATAGGGGTGGAGCCGCATATTCATTCCTTTAATGAGCTGTACCAGTGACCGCTGACAGAGGAAGAAGCTGCCGCGCCCGGAGACTATCTGTCCGGGAGAAGCAGGGACCGTGCCGGGAGCAGGTGAGTATTTAATATTCACCTGTCCCTCGTTCCAGCGTCGGCGCCGCTCAGTCATCCGCGCGTCCTCTGCAGTGACTGTTCAGGTCAGAGGGCGCAATGACATATTAGTGTGCGCGCCGCCCTCTGCCTGAACAGTCACTGCGAGAGACAGGATGCTGAGGAGCAGCGATGAGAGGTGCGTGTGTCATTTTTTTTGTTGTTGGAGCAGCAGCAGAATTATATGTGGTATATTGTTATATGGAGCGTCTATGGAGCCATCATGAACTGTACGGAGCATTATATGGGGCTCCTGATTCAATATGGATATTCAAAAACACTTAACCTACTGATGTCTCAATTAATTTTACTTTTATTGGTATCTATTTTATTTTTGAATAGCTGCTGCATTTCCCACCATAGTCTTATACTCGAGCCACTAAGTTTTCCCAGTTTTTTGTGGCAAAATTAGGGGGGTTGGCTTATACTTGGGTCAGCTTATACTTGAGTATATACGGTGTGTATATATATATATATATATATATATATATATACACTACATACCAAAAGTTTGGCCACACCTTCTCATTTAACATTTTTTCTGTGTTTTCATGACTATGAAAATTGTACATTCACACTGAAGGCATCAAAACTATGAATGAACACATGTGGAATTATATACTTAACAAAAAAGTGTGAAACAACTGAAAATATATCTTATATTCTAGGTTCTTCAAAGTAGCCACCTTTTGCTTTGATGACTGCTTTGCACACTCTTGGCATTCTCTTGATGAGCTTCAAGAGGTAGTCACCGGGAATGGTCTTCCAACAATCTTGAAGGAGTTCCCAGAGATGCTTAGCACTTGTTGGTCCTTTTGCCTTCACTCTGCGGTCCAGCTCATCCCAAACCATCTCGATTGGGTTCAGGTCTGGTGACTGTGGAGGCCAGGTCATCTGGCGTAGCACCCCATCACTCTCCTTCTTGGTCAAATAGCCCTTACACAGCCTGGAGGTGTGTTTGGGGTCATTGTCCTGTTGAAAAATAAATGATGGTCCAACTAAACGCAAACCGGATGGAGTAGCATGCCGCTGCAAGATGCTGTGGTAGCCATGCTGGTTCAGTATGCCTTCAATTTTGAATAAATGCCTAACAGTGTCACCAGCAAAGCACCCACACACCATCACAGCTCCTCCTCCATGCTTCACGGTGGGAACCAGGCATGTAGAGTCCATCCGTTCACCTTTTCTGTGTCGCACAAAGACACGGTGGTTGGAACCAAAGATCTCAAATTTGGACTCATCAGACCAAAGCACAGATTTCCACTGGTCTAATGTCCATTCCTTGTGTTCTTTAGCCCAAACAAGTCTCTTCTGCTTGTTGCCTGTCCTTAGCAGCGCTTTCCTAGCAGCTATTTTACCATGAAGGCCTGCTGCACAAAGTCTCCTCTTAACAGTTGTTGTAGAGATGTGTCTGCTGCTAGAACTCTGTGTGGCATTGACCTGGTCTCTAATCTGAGCTGCTGTTAACCTGCGATTTCTGAGGCTGGTGACTCGGATAAACTTATCCTCAGAAGCAGAGGTGACTCTTGGTCTTCCTTTCCTGGGGCGGTCCTCATGTGAGCCAGTTTCTTTGTAGCGCTTGATGGTTTTTGCCACTGCACTTGGGGACACTTTCAAAGTTTGCCTAATTTTTCGGACTGACTGACCTTCATTTCTTAATGATGGCCACTCGTTTTTCTTTATTTAGCTGCTTTTTTCTTGCCATAATACAAATTCTAATAGTCTGTTCAGTAGGACTATCAGCTGTGTATCCACCAGACTTCTGCTCAACACAACTGATGGTCCCAACCCCATTTATAAGGCAAGAAATCCCACTTATTAAACTTGACAGGGCACAGCTGTGAAGTGAAAACCATTCCCGGTGACTACCTCTTGAAGCTCATCAAGAGAATGCCAAGAGTGTGCAAAGCAGTCATCAAAGCAAAAGGTGGCTACTTTGAAGAACCTAGAATATAAGACATAATTTCAGTTGTTTCACACTTTTTTGTTAAGTATATAATTCCACATGTGTTAATTCATAGTTTTGATGGCTTCAGTGTGAATGTACAATTTTCATAGTCATGAAAACACAGAAAAATCTTTAAATGAGAAGGTGTGTCCAAACTTTTGGTCTGTACTGTATATATATAACTATTCTATGTGTAGACATTTATTCTACCTATTCTATTCTATCCTGTCAGTGTGATTTTACTGTTCACCGCACTGAATTGCTGGCTTTTCTATAGAACACTGGTGCGTGTTTCTCGCAAGGCAGACGTGTGGTCAGTGTGTAATCTGTATTTTTCTCGCCCCCATAGACTTTCATTGGCGTATTTTTCTCAGAATGCGCTGACAGTAGCAGCACGCTGCGATTTTCTCAGCCTGTAAAAAACAGCCGAGAAATATACGGCTGATGGAAGCTACCCCATAGAGAAACATTGGCCCGTGTGTAATGCGTTGTTTTTGCACCTCCCCCTCGTCTGTATTTCTCTCTAGCGTGACGCCGGCCTAAGACATTAAAAGATGGGGAAACGGACGAGACATGGAGTAATACTCACTAAGCTGCGATCTCACCAGCAGGAGATCTTGAATCCAAAGTCACGCCGACCTAGGGTGTCTCCACGACTCTTCTGGCTTCCTCATCAGTAGGAAGGGAGCCCAAGGATGAAGAAAGGGTGGTCTCCATAACCTAGACGCTAGAAGGCCATAGCATGTCCACCTTTATTTCTGCAGTGTAATCCGGGGAAAGGTAGGTCAAGGGTGATGGAAGAGAGGTCGCTATCGTCTGGGATCTAGCATGTTGTAACAAGCCAGAGGAGATTGGCAGGAAGGATGGTGTACCTGGACCAGTGGGCCACAGCAGGCCTGATGACCCCACTGAAAACAGCCCACTGTCAGTTGCATTCGCAGCCTGGAACTTCTGGGCCTCATCGTTGAAGGAAAAAAAACAGACCGCCTGACAGGAGCAGTAACATGGTTGCCCATCATGACGTTACGAGAGTCAGCGGAATGCCTCGTCCCCGAAACGAGCCAGGGTCTACTAACTACTAGGAATCAGGCTGCGCATGGGTTTCTCCCAGACCGGGTGCTACTCACTCGTTTGCTGCGCGGCGTCCAACCTGAAGGGTCCCTGGAAGGACTGCGTCACTGTTGCTAAGTCCGGGGAGCCAGGTCAGGGGACAGCAGCGCCAAAGGCCGCGATCTGTAGGGACACCGCTTGACTAGCGAGGATGTTGCTGCCTGTCTGTTCCCCCGCCAAGGATTCTGACACCTGCTCTTCGAGCCAACCTGACCAGTGAACACTGGCTGCAGATCTCAAGCGCTCCAGAAGCTGCTCCACGGACGCCATCTTGAGATGTGCGGAGAGGGATTACAAGTTACTAACTTATCCTAAGAGCAGGGTAAGGCCAGGCCCCACCTGCTAATGCCCTTTATAAAACCCTTACACTTGCCCTACTCCTGCCCCTTACAGATGAGCCCACCTTCCTCCAACCCATAGTCATGCCAGCCTCCACCATTTGTCAAGGACTGGGGCTCCGGCCTTTTCTTCACTCCAATATGTTATAAAAATATATTTCACGTAAAAAGTTACCGTAATTTAAATAATAAAGGCGGTAATTTCTGATGACATAAACTGTGTTAGGAATAATCCCTTATAGATCTCCCAACACAATTAAACTTTTTCCACTTTATTTTATGATATTTTATGAACTTAGCAAAACTATTTACGGTACTTTTTCAATAAATTTGATATGAGCACAGCCGGTAAATGACGTCACAGTGTTCCGGTAACGGACACCCAAATTCATCTTAATTACGTTGAGGTAGCGTTAGTGTCAGGACAAAGGTTAACACACCGGCATCAATCATTCATTGTAATGACTGTAAGCCCAGGGAGACTCACACTTTTTTGTAAATGGAGACCTGTACTGAAGCTCCACCAATGAGCTTGGTTTCCACTCCCAAATTATAAGGGCATTCTAGTATCGGCAAATAATTAAATATTTACTAAATAATGAAAAGCTAAACAATTTATAGATATATTTTGTGAGACTGTTACCTCTTCACCCTTTACAGCTACACTCCTGGCTATCAGTAGCTGTTAATGGGTTGTCCTCATGCTCATTCTTCAGGAGCGCACCGTTCCCCTGCCTCCTGGCTTCCAGCTTAGCAGAGGACTCGTGATCATTGTTAGATTGGACCAGCTACATGGGTGGGCCCAACACTACGTTCTCCTGTGCTGCTAGTAGTGGAAGCTTTTTTACTGCAACATTGGTGGAGCGTAAGAGGCACACAAGCTTGCCAATCCAGTAATTTGGATAGCTTTAGAGCAGCACTTGCAAGCTCTGTAAAAAACAGCCTGTAAGCGCTGCACTCCTTGCCTGCTTGGTTGGCAGAAATGCTACGCCTCTTCCATGCTGTTCGTAGAGGCACCTTTTCTACTGCAGCATCGGAGGAGGTACTGAAGCTGGCCAATGACTTGGTAGCTTTAGAGCAACGCATGCTCTATACAGTGGAAAAAGTGCAAAAGTGTTCACCCCCTTCGCTTTTTACCTATTTTTTTTTACATTATAACCTGTGTTTAAATATTTTTGCAATCTGATTTGTGTGTGATGCATCAGCACTAAATATTCTAAGTTGGTGAAGCAAAGTGAGCAAAATATAGGCCTAAATAACATTTATGAGATAAAATAAATAAAAATTGGCATGTGCATATGTATTCACACCTTTTGATAGGAAGTCCCTAGATAGGAAGTCCCTAAACATTTATGATGCAAGCAATTATCTTCAAAAGGCTGCAACACCATTAACAAGAGGCACCACTAACCAAACAACACCATGAAGGCCAAGGAGATCTCCAAACAACACCATGAAGACCAAGGGGATCTCCAAACTATACCAGGAAGACCAAGGAGATCTCCAAACAACACCATGAAGACCAAGCAGATCTCCAAAAAGCACCATGAAGACGACAGAGATCTCCACACAACAACATGAAGACCAAGGAGATCTCCAAACAACACTATGAAGACCAAGGAGATCTCCAAACAACACCATGAAGACCAAGGAGATCTCCAAACAGCACCACAAAGACCAAGGAGATCTCCACACAACACCATAAATACCAAGGAGATCTCCAAACAACACCATGAAGACCAAGGAGATCTCCAAACAACACCGTAAAGACCAAGGAAATCTCCAAACAACACAATGAAGACCAAGGAGATCTCCAAACAAGTCAGTGACAAAGTTGTTCAGAAGTACAAGTCAGGGTTAGGTTATAAGAAAAATCCCAACCTCTGATGATCCCCCAGAGCACCATCAAATCCATTATTATCAAATGGAAAGAGAATGGTACCACAACAAACCTGCCAAGAGAGTGGAGCCCACCATCAAAACTCCTGAACAAGGAAGGCATTAACCAGAGATGCAGCACAGAGACCAAAGGTAACCCTGAAGAAGCTGCAGAGTTCCCAGGCAGAGACTGGAGTATCTGTAAGAGTGACCACAATAAGCCTTACGTTCCATAGAGGTGGCTTTTATAGAAAGCAAAAAAAAGCCTTTAATTACACACAAAAATTGTAATGTTCGTTTTGAGTTTGCCAAAAGACATGTGTCCTCAGATGTATAGAGTAAGGTACTGTGGTTAGATGAGATGAAAATTTAACATTTTGACCACCAAGGTAAATGCTATGTCTGGCGCTAAGCCACCACAGTTCATCACCCCAAGAATACCATTCCCAAAGTTTAACATAGTGGTGGCAGCATCATGCTGTGGGGATGTTTCTCGGCAGCAGAAACAAGGAAAATTGTCTGTGTTGGGAGGAAGATGGATGGTGTGAAATACAGGGATTTTCTAGAGCTAAACCTGTGATAACATAGGAGCAAGGCATTACACAGAAGCCCACCAAAAATCATGCGAGCATTCTCTGGCTTATGCATTCCTCTGCAATAAATAAAATGGCAGGGTACATCGTAGGTGATTCATGCAAAGCAAATAACAAAATTGTTTGAATTCTTGAGGTTCATAAAATTCCTCAAAATTCTATATTAATTAGATTCAGATTTAAACAATTCTAGAAATTCTAGTTATAATGGTTGCAGTCTCCAGCATCCATCGTACACACAGCAGGTTGTTGTTACACTTCTTCTGAGGGGTAGGGAGAGAATTTTCATGGCGCATAAGGAATAAATTTGCAGCTGTTGACAGCATTTCTGTCTCGCCATCTCCATGTCATCATGGGAATTTTCACCGCGCTGTTAAATGTTTGAAAAGGGTCGAACTCCATTGTAAGTGCACCATTGTCTGCTTCTAAGGAGCGGGATCCAAGAACGCAAGATCTAGGAGGCTTACAGACAATAATAATGCCTGATTCTAATTCATTTCCTTTTCAAAAAATAGTCGTTTGATATAAATACTCACTCATTCTGATAGCCAAACTATAATAAGCTGTACCCACATGTGTTCGTTACGTAACCAAGCCCCTGGATACCTCATTGAAGGGGCACAAGTTCTTTGGGGCCTCCTGTTTCTCATAACACAAGGTTATACATTAGCGAAACCTTCTTCAGGATGTAACTCACATAACGACCACTGGGTGGTAACATGTAGATGCCTACAGCATAAACATCTCCCTACAGAGTACCGAGAAATCTTCTTTTCGAAGCTGGTCATCCCACTCTCCGCATTTAGGGATATGTCAAGCCTAGAGGAAAGGTAGCAAGGAACATGTCCATACTGTTCCTTTTGGCCAATTAAAAGTCACATCAAACGGAGAACAGGTGCGAGCCATTGTCTTATAAAGTCTAAGGGTGGCACGGACTTCATAAGTCCGAAAGATTGTAGTAGAAAGGATTACTCACATGTGCAACCACTTTTTGATCAAAAATATTTGCAATACCCTGATCCAAAGGCCACGTTGATAATTGGTGGCTGCCAGACCTGAGTTGTGTCTCCTACCAGCCGGGATCTTTGGGTCACCTTCTGATTAATGCGCCCGGTGCGACGTCATATGTGCATTGTGCCAGGCCTACTAATCAGAACCAGGGTGGGAGAAGGCAGTAGAAGGTTCTCAAGAACCTCATCTGGGAGCTTATGGATCATTCTGGTGCTACTTTTATGGATGATTTTGAGATGACTGCTGACCTTGACTCATCCCCAGAACAAGCTGAAAAGTTATTTCTAAAAACATATTATGCAAATGGCCTCTACAGAGAGGAAGAAGACTAGAACTCCAGCTCCACCTATCGGGGAGTCAATATCGACCCTTTAACAAACATTGCCGTTTGATTTAGAATAAGACACCAAACAAGAATCTCTATTTGCAGACATATGTTTCACCGTGTTTGCCCCTCATCAGTGCAAAGCAGAAGATCTGATTTCGCTGAGTGATAAGGAGCCAATTAATAGTTTTCAGTTACCAGTATGAGAATGAGTATAAGGACATTTCTACCAAATAAGAACACACCCATTTTATATATGACCCCCCCAAAAAAGTTACCCCAATGTCTAGAGCTGTTATCAGTGTGGGAACTTTGGTTTTCCTTACACTGAGTTTTCTTATTCTGACAGTAGCCTATCGATCTGTCTGGATACCCTGAGGTTTAGTAACATGGCTGTAGATACTCTGCTGATGAGACACATACCCATTACATGATTTCAAGCACATTTTTTTTGCTTGCTAGGGAATTCAGAGGTTTCTTGACGTCAACTCCAGGTTTTTCCAGTCTGGACATTTCCTAGGGGATTTTTTTGTATGTATTTCATTATATTGAATGGGAAGTAAGTTGTCTTGAGCACATCATTACTAGATAGCACCATTACTCTGAATTCATAAACCGTAAAACCTCTCTTTCAAGGACCACTTCATTTAAAGATCTTCCCAACCCCGTCTTTTGACCAGATTTAATGTTCTCCAACATATATCATACACAGTGAAACCTCTTTTTCAAAGACCACTCCTTTTTAAAGATCTTCCTACCCCAACTTTTGACCTGATTTAATGTTCTCCAACATATATCATACACCGTAAAACCTCTCTTTCAAGGACCACTCCTTTTTAAAGATCTTCCCACCCCATCTTTTGACCAGATTTAATGTTCTCCAACATATATCATACACCGTAAAACCTCTCGTTCAAGGACCACTCCTTTTTAAAGATCTTCCCACCCCATCTTTTGACCAGATTCAATGTTCTCCAACATATATCATACACCGTAAAACCTCTCTTTCAAGGACCACTCCATTTAAAGAACTTCCCACCCCATCTTTTGACCAGATTTAATGTTCTCCAACATCTATCATACACCGTAAAACCTCTCTTTCAAGGACCTCTCCTTTTTAAAGATCTTCCTACCCCATCTTTTGACCAGATTTAATGTTCTCCAACATATATCATACACCGTGAAACCTCTCGTTCAAGGTCCACTCCTTTTTAAAGATCTTCCCACCCGATCTTTTGACCAGATTTAATGTTCTCCAACATATATCATACACCGTGAAACCTCTCTTTCAAGGACCACTCCTTTTTAAAGATCTTCCCACCCCGTCTTTTGACCAGATTTAATGTTCTCCAACATATATCATACACCGTAAAACCTCTCTTTCAAGGACCACTCCTTTTTAAAGATCTTTCTACCCCATCTTTTGACCTGATTTAATGTTCTCCAACATATATCATACACCGTGAAACCTCTTTTTCAAGGACCACTCCTTTTTAAAGATCTTCCCACCCCATCTTTTGACCAGATTTAATGTTCTCCAACATATATCATACACCGTAAAACCTCTCTTTCAAGGACCACTCCTTTTTAAAGATCTCCCCACCCCATCTTTTGACCAGATTTAATGTTCTCCAACGTATATCATACACCGTAAAACCTCTCTTTCAAGGACAACTCCATTTTAAAGATCTTCCCACGCCATCTTTTGACCAGATTTAATGTTCTCCAACATATATCATACACCGTAAAACCTCTCTTTCAAGGACCACTCCTTTTTAAAGATCTTCCCACCCCATCTTTTGACCAGATTTAATGTTCTCCAACATATATCATACACCGTAAAACCTCTCTTTCAAGGACCACTCCATTTAAAGATGTTCCCAACCCCGTCTTTTGACCAGATTTAATGTTCTCCAACATATATCATAACATATATCATACACCGTAAAATCTTTCTTTCAAGGACCACTCAATTTAAAGATCTTCCCAACCCCGTCTTTTGACCAGATTTAATGTTCTCCAACATATATCATACACTGTAAAACCTCTCTTTCAAGGTCCACTCCTTTTTAAAGATCTTCCCAACCCCGTCTTTTGACCTGATTTAATGTTCTCCAACATATATCATACACCGTAAAACCTCTCTTTCAAGGACCACTCCTTTTTAAAGATCTTCCCACCCCATCTTTTGACCAGATTTAATGTTCTCCAACATATATCATACACCGTAAAACCTCTCGTTCAAGGACCACTCCTTTTTAAAGATCTTCCCACCCCATCTTTTGACCAGATTCAATGTTCTCCAACATATATCATACACCGTGAAACCTCTCTTTCAAGGACCTCCTTTTTAAAGACCTTCCCACCCCTTCTTTTGATGACCAGATTTAATGTTCTCCAACATATAATACATGTTTGACAACTTCTGTAAGAAAACCACTTTTTGACTCAATTTTGAGGAAGCATCTTGAAGAGGTTTCGCTCTATATATAATTTGCACTTCCTCAGTTCCAACACACTATTTAGCTTGGCTGAGCTTTTATGTATTTTCTTTGGGGAGAGTAGAGTATGCTAATGTCAGACATCTTTGAAAGTGACTTATCTCCTGGGAAAATGAAAGATTCAGGCGTTGTATCTCAATATGTCTGATCCTTCTCTCTCCCGACAGAGGACTATCTGTTGGGGAAACACTGAGAAACTGTCATACATGTGAGATGATCTGCCAATCCGCCTGAATTGGGCACATTGAGACAACTCTTAAAAGACTCCAAGTGACAACACAACTAGTGGTGGCCACATATAGATAGACGCAAACACCATAGATAACTTCCATCAGCGTTTCGCAAACTCTTGTTTTCGATAAAGTTTGTCATCTCACGCCACTGAAACCTTGGGATACTGAAAGTCGCTGATCGGAATGCTCATGTTGTGTTTCAATGGTTCATTGGAATCTTTGTATTTGGGAATTTGATACTGATCTTTTTATGCAGTAGTTTGTTTCATTAGTCCTGAGACTTCAGAATTGGCTCAAACAGGTACATATTGATAGCGCGTGAAATGTGAGAAGTTCCGCTTGTTTCCTGCACAGCGTCTATAGACATCACCATACGGAAACGCACATGGTATGATTGTCGTGTCAGATTACATACTATTCACAAATGTGTTATCAGAATTATATGGTTGGAATGCTTAATGAGAAGAACACAAAAAAAGGTAATTAATAAGTGCCAGCTAAACCGGTCACTTGCTTATAATCTTAGAAGTAAATTGAAGTTAATATCATGAAAATAGGTTTACTTTATACAGGTGTCCTTTCTTACTGTTTCTCCCACCTCAGCCTTAGATAGTTAGCGTGAGGTGAACAGCTTTGAAAAATAAAAAGAAGTGATACTCCGTCAGGAGATGTTTATGCTATATATTCATGTGAAGTTGGATGCAGCCAGACTATGGTTTTGCAATCAGGGTAATGTATTGAGTATGTCCTTGGAAGGTTTATGGCAGTCCAATGCTTAGTTATTGAAGACTTCAGAGCATTTGCATCTTGTGTTCGTTCTTTCATCTAGACCTGCGTACACAGGATACTGATCTGGATTGGCCACGTGTTGGACATATAGTTACACCACCCATTACAGTTGTTGAGGTAGTGGGTGAGGTGGATCCTCAAAACTTCTTGTCCGTATGAGCAGGTCTTAATCCGCACGGACAAGTACCACTGGTGCAGAAGAAAGAAAGAAAGAAAGAAAGAAAGAAAGAAGATAGATTGACAGATTTGAGATTACTACATAGATAGATAGATAATAGATAGATAGATAGATAGATAGATAGATAGATAGATAGATCGATAATAGATAGATAGATAATAGGTACATAGATAATAGATAGATAAATAGATAATAGATATATGATAGATAGATAGATAATAGATAATAGATAGATAGATAATAGATAGATTAATAGATAGATAATAGATAGATGATAGATATATAGATAGATAGATAGAGAATAGATAGATAGATAATAGATAGATAATAGACAGTAGATAGATAAATAGATAATAGATAGATAGATAAATAGATAATAGATAGATAGATAGATAGATAGATAGATAGACAGATAGATAGATATATAATAGATAGATAGATAGATAGATAATAGATAGATATATAATAGATAGATAATAGATATATAATAGATAGATAATAGATAATATATAGATAATAGATATATAGATAGATGATAGATAGATAGATAACAGATAGATACAGTATATAAATAGATGATGGACAGAATAATCTCAGTCCAATATTACTCAGTATAATAATCAGTATACGTTGGAATCATTACCCGCGATGTATATATAGAGAGTCAGTTATACCGATTCACTAAAAATACTTTTTCACCAGAATGAATTTTATTAGAGGAACATAAAATAAATACTATAATTGTACTGGAAGGAGAATCGTTACTTGGAAAGCTTCACAATCCATAAAAATATATGGCCCTTTTTATGATTGATTTTATCCCCCTGAATCTGCGCGCACCGGCTTCGCCCTCCCAATACAAATATTCTGCATTTGCAGAACTAGAATTGTGTAACGTGAGGCTTTCAATTATGTGATAAAAAAAATGCCAAATGGTTAAGGATTGGAAATAGACAGATTTATTGAAAAAAAAATAGTTCCATAGAGAAATCTCTAAAAATGAGATACTGAGATTTCTTTCTCATGCCCTCTGTTCCTACTGACACTTGGCCCGGGGGGAGCAATGTCTTCAGTAGATGGTGCTCAGGTCTGCTCCGCTCATCCTGGGGATGGGACATCTTGCAGACCTAATCCGGAACTTAAGCCTTCCAATTTAGCCCTCCATGACTTAGCTTAGTCACTGCCATGTGCTAGACCAGGCTGGGACTTTCTCTTGAAATCTCATGGAGGCCTGTCACCTGTAGATGACCATTAATGCCCATGGATCTTCTGAGCGAGCCTTCAAGTCTATTCGTTAATGGAACAAGATCAAAGGTCTTCTCCCCAGAAATTTGTAGTATGTCTCCTCTCTAGCGTCAGATACGTTTGTGTGGTGAGAATCTTGTCCTGGAGATTTAGTTTGTCTAACCCAGAGCTTGAGGTGGATTTTCTTCTAAATTGGTCAAAAATTGTCTTAGGTGCCCTAGCCTTGCTTTAGAGTAGAGTGACTTGCCTACTTTTGCTTACATATTTCTGGGCCACATGTCTCACAAGTCCAGCCCAAATTACTTTAGTATGTTATTGTCCAGAGGCGTAACCTGAATTTCTGGGCCCCGGTGTAAATCCTGTACTGGGACTTCCTCAACAACTGCATATAATTTTGTGGGTCGAAACGGTCTTTAGGATCCCATAAATACCAGTATCACATCGCAGCTGTTACCTCTGCACTCTTACATCCATACTTGATAACTTTTCCTAGAATCCCGAAAGAGATGGATAGTCTTCAAGGTCCTACGGGAGCCTCCTGGATGCCCACAATGAGCTGTGCTTCCTCAAAGTTTCCTTATTTTGCTAACTTCCATAGCGCCATCTTATTCCGCAGCTCTTGGACAACTCCTCCTCACAGCCCCTCACTTGGCCCCCATGAAACAATAAAGCTTATACTCACCTCCCGTGTCGGCGCCGTTCCCGCGGTGGCAGCACTCCGTCTCCCGGGGCTCATGTGCTGTTGCTGTGACACGTGACACCGGCACCCAATCAGCTCTGGCGTCACTGACCCCGCCTCCTGTCGAATTGAACAGGAAGAGGAAGTCAAGGATCAGCTGTAGCCTGTACTTCCTGTTCATTTTCGAAGGCGGGGACAGTGACGCCAGCTCTGATTGGGCGCCGGCGTCACGTGACACAACAAACCCACACCGTGATTACTGACACCACGGGAATGGCGCCGGCATGGGAGAAGAGTATAGGCTTTATTATTTTATCAACACCAAATATTTTGATCAAGAAAGGGTTTTTCCTATTAGTGGTCAACCCCTTTAACCATCACCGTCCCCATCAGGCTCACAAGTTTCCTATCAGTATATCTTTGGAGTATGGGTGGAAATGTTGAAAGTGTAAAAGGGTATTAGTCACCAGGTTATTTCTACCCCTACTGTGAGCAGCATGATGTAGGGGGTAAGAAACCCTAATTCCAGTGATTTGTCACTTACTGGTCTCTTTGCTGTAGTTTTTTCTGTTCTAGATCTAGCAGATCTCTTAAAGGGAACCTGTCACCAGGGTTGGCCGATAAGAGATATGTGCATCACCTTTCAGGGCTGATATACAGCATTCTGTAATGCTGTATATCTGCCCCCAACCCAACCTGCAAAAGAAGAAAAATACGGTAACTTTTATTATACTCACCCGCGGGGTGGTCCGGTCCGATGGGTGTCGCTGGTCTTGGTCCAGCGCCTCCCTTCTTCTTGTGATGCAACCCTCCTAATCAGTGATCGGGGAGTGGAAATACATGAATATTGAGGACTACAAGGCAGAAAGCTAACTAATCCTGTAGTGATAATTTGCTGATGATAAATCTGTGATTTTATCAAAACTACAACAATCAGCCTGGTAAGTGAAACACCCTGGAATCAGGGTCTCTGTCTCTGCATCATGCTATTTGTGGCAAAAATTTAATCCCTTTAATGATTCAAGTTAGCTGTGAATTGCAATGTTTGCTACCTATCACTACAGAATAAAGTTCTGATGGGCTGTGAGATGCTGTGTGAACAGCATGTTATCAAAAAAGGGCTATTATTCCTCATAGATCCCTAGTTATGTAATCTGACAGCAGCATGATGTAGGGACAGAGACTCTGATTCCAGCGATGTGTCACTTTGTTTACTGGGTGCAGCTATTGTGATAGAATCGCAGTTTTTTCAGCTGCTGATCTAGCAGAGCTCGGAATGCTGAGCTCCGCATAACCTCGCCCACACCACTGATTGTCAGCTTTCTGTGTACACTGTATGTTGACATAAAGTTGCTAATGAGTGGTAGAGGTGTGGTTGGACTAGGAGGCACGGGACACCTAGTCCTGTAGTGATAATCTCTTGCTGATAAAACACTGATTTTATTGAAACAGTAAAACAGCCTAGTAAGTGACCCATCGCTGGAATCAGGGTCTCTGCCCCCACATCATGGTGATCTCAAATTACATATTACAAAAACCTGCTGACAGATTGCCTTTAAGTATCGCAAAGTTTAGAGGCAATGCTCCTTGAGAAAAGAAGATTCAAAATAGTTATACTCCAGAAAGAAGAAAACAAACTCTGTGCCGCCACCGACAACTACCTGCCTTGTAAGCCAATATCTGATGAGCTAGTATTGTATTTTTTGACGCATACTCAGCGTTAGACCTACTTAAGTTTATGGTCCAAAATTTTGAAAAAAAATTCTATAAATTAATTCTAGTTCTTCGTCTATATTTCTTTTGCACGAGGATATATAATATGTCATATTATATCACCCTTATTATGGTAATTGTTATTCTATTCTTTTTTCTTAGACCAAGAACCAGGGTCTAAACTTTGTAAGAATTCACGCACCATGGCAAGTTCTAAGTCGTGAAGCAGAATTCCTAAAAATAAAGGTGCCCACCAAAAAGGTAAAAAAATGGCCATTGAAAAGAGGCCTGGCCGCCTATAGCTGTCAATCCCAAAAGGGATCATATATCAATGCATTTAAATATATATTGCCTTCCTCATGTAACAAACTGTATGCAATAACATAAAATATGACAACTTATTGAACATCATTAGGAGTTCAGGGGCCCTGACCAGTTGCCTAGATGAGACAAAGGAGCTGTGACTTCCTCATTAAAGATAATATTTCACATCAAAATTGGCGGCTTTTTTTCTTATTTTATTCTTGCTGCTCCCCTTAAAAGTCAGTTTTTGTTTTCTTAGAAATCCATCATAGGGTTCCAGAGATATGAGCCTTTTTGTTTAGAGCTGATTTTTTGTGGTCTTTAGGAAAGTGGGCGTGACTCAAAATGGAGCTGCGGGGAGGAGCCTAAAGACACACCCCCGAGGATCCCGTGAGCCACGCCTACTGTAAAAATTAGCAATAAATAAAAATGCCCAATTCTCTGGAACCTTATGGTGGATTAAATTAAAAAAAAAAGAAAAAAAAAAGCCAAATACACAAGGGAGAATCTGGATTAAATAAGAGCAAAAAATCCTCTTTTGACAAGTCCTCTTTCAGTTAAAGATGCTTCTCTATTACTAAAAATGTAACGTGTGTATACTCGTTAATTTACTATTGTCATGAAGTCCTGCCTATCTAGTCTCCTGCAGCGTGGCTCACTTGTAATTGATTGCCTGTTTGTTAGACAATCCCTGCATGTGTTGCAGTGGTCGAACAAGGGCGAGACATTCAGCCGCGGGTCTGGAGCATATTTTTCGAGCACCCCAAATACACTTGGTTAGCACACGAGCCTTATCCAAGCACATTCGCTCATCGCTAGTAGTAGGAAACCCATTATAAGCCTATTGTAGCCTTCTAAGTTAATAAAGGGGGCCTTCTTATAACAAAAATAACAACTAGTCAAAGCAGAGAGTGCCTACAAAGAGTGTCTCCTTTTTGTGGAGGACCCATTATGCCCAACAACCCATTGATTTCAATAGGCAAAATGTAATACTCTGTTTCTCCTGCGGAGGCACTGCTGGAAAATTAAGCACTTGCCCTTCCATGCAGATTACTACTGAGATCTCAGTGGGGCTAAAAACTGAGTTTAACTTATTTTTGGGGAACCCTTCTAAAAAAAAATGAGGCTTGGAAAAAAACAGAAAACGTTCTTGCTGTAAAGGCTATATAGTATTTGCTCGTGAAAAAAAACAACAGTATGGAACACTATGTCCAAACAATATTCAATTACTTTTCCCTATTTTTCAGATGTATGAAGTGAGAGAAGATAAAGGTTTCACGGTAAAGCTCTCCGGTATATGGAACAAATGTACCAAGCCTTTACAACCCAAAGTGCCACAAATTAGCGAAAACGCAAAGATGAAACCGCTGTCTTATCCTTTCTCCAGAGATAAGATGCATCTGTGAGTAGACCGAGCCTCATCCCATGACTTCGAGTATGGATTGAATTAACATAACTGGAAGAATATGTGAAATATGATTAAACAGTTGTGTTAGAAACATAGAGAACATACCTCAAACCAGCATCGCATGTAAACCACCATATGACTGTGATAACGATAAAGCTCCACTATGAAAAATTCACACGTCTGGAGTCAGGAAATTTACTAAGTTCGTCAAGGGTATTAGTTATCGCCATTTTTTCTTCTACGTTAACCCATTCTATCTTCTTTCGTAGTCTCAAGCCCCAAACAGGCCATAGACATCAAAGAGCTGTAGGTCAAACAATCGTTAGGCCTACCACCCATTGAGAGTCATGTTCCGCTTAGTCAAGTATTAGTTCTATGAAGTTCTTAGATAATTCTAAGTAAAAATTAAACCCATCTGATCTTCATTCTCCCCACACCTGGTAGCTTCTAAAGGATGTAATAGTTCTTAATAAAACTGGCAAAATCCAACCTTCTTGGTGAAAGAAAATGATGCATTGAGGCAGGAGGTAGATCCAAGAACGCAACTTATCACCTATCAAGATGATAGGTTGTTAAGAGTTCGAGGTGTCATGAAGTTCCCCACCAATCAAGAGAATTTTATGCTTGAAATTGAATGGTTGAGGACAGCACCTGGCTTTAAGGGTGCTTCAATAAATTAATCGGCCTCAGTTGTCTTCGATAGATGTCTGTTGTCCTCTAGGTCCAAAAGCTCCTCAAGGTAAAAATTTTCATCGCTAGAGGAGAAGTCTTGATCAGATGATCTAATAATCCCTAAAAAGTTGTGTATCTAATGTGGACAACCACTTTGACGCACTAAAGGTCTCTTGCTGATTCACCCAATGGACCCAATTTTCTAGCATCTGGCAGTGGTAATCTTTCAGAGTAATTTCATTTTCATAAAACATTTGACATGTCATAGTCAGAATTTTTGATCAGTGAATGTCCGGGTGCAGAGATCCCCACCAAAACTCTAAAGCGTATAGCTCATTTGAATACTGTGCTCCTCAGGTACATAGGGTTCGCTAAAGACTGGCTCAAAGACATTCAACTCTGAGGACAGCTGTGCTAAGCTGATACATTTTGCTCTACCATTTTAGTGATCCGTGGTGGTCTCGGCACATTAACTCCCCTGATTGTTGATCCGGAAGGAGAGAGACACTCCTCTTCTCGGGTAGGCATGGTTTGCTGAAAATAAGCACTTAGGCCCCCATTCATCAAAGTAATTTTGCTACAATTCTAATCTAAATTATTTTGAAAAGTTGGAGTTGTGCAAAAATTTTCATGGCTTTGGGCATTTTTACGCCAGTTTTACACAGCTCTGCCAAATTGGCCGAACTGGGTTGTGACGGTGGCTCAGAAGAGGCACGACTACAGCTCATCTAATTCATGACAGGAGAAAGATTTATGGCTTTGTGCATGGAGGAGCATGCCACTCGTAAGATGCTCATGATTTATTTTGATACATGTGCCTCTTAATGAAACAGAAGTGTGGCACTCCAACATGCCCCTCATCAAGACCAGCTTGAGAATCACCAGTCTTGATGAATCAGGTCATTGACTTTCTATTGAGACTGTCTTCTCTCAACCTTACGAACATTTTTCGGCTGAATACTTTTCCCCTTCAGTTTTAGACTTTGGTGGGGGTCTCAGTACCTGGACTCTACCGACCCAAACTTTCCACATGTCACTATAACCGGTGAATAGTAGGACGTCTAGGTTTCTGAAATGGGACCAACCAAGCAGGAGGTCTGCTAAGATTTTTCTTCATGACCAAACATCTGTAAATCAATTCGTGAACATCATCCAATCTAATTCTCCAATCAGTAAAGTCCAACTCTGAAGATATTAATGATATATTCACATTTCAGGTACAACATCAAAGACAAGGACACATTTTTTGACAATGCAACGCGCAGTCGAATAGTAAGTATGTCTTGCCTACGGTAACAATTTGCCCAGATGTTTTGGCCATCTATGTGTTCATTGTAGCTGATGAGCAAAGATATAAAAATACAGTAAAACAATGTATTAGTGAGAAACCCAAACATTTTGCCCCAATAGATGTTTAGTTTATTGGTTCCAAGGAAAGACTGAACAGTCAGAATACCAAAGGATCTTCTGGTGGTCCAAGGCTCTGGAATAATATTGGACCCCAAAGGATTGACTGAAGACGACAACTCCATTTGATGTTAATCACTTGTTGCTAGGGTTTATGTTTTATGGGAATTGTTTGACCTAACCATGAAATGTTCTATCCATCTATCATGTCTGGACCTGTCATAATAATTGATCTGATTGATAATTGTAATTTGTGCTAGGTCCATGAAATTCTGAAGAGAACATCTTGTACAAAGGCCAAATACAGTATGGGTATGTACATTGTTTTAATATATGTGTTATTTTTCTTTATACGACCTTTGGCTCAATCTCAGTAGATGGATGAACGATCTGTAGGAAGATCGATCTTGTTCAAGCGTAGATAGGTCCTCCAGGGTCTTATCCGGTGTTATCGTGATAGTATCAAGTCATCAGGTTGCCGGTTTTCCTCTTCTCCTTGTTCCTTCTATTCTTCTAACGAGGATGTCCTTGTCCACTGATCACTCTCTTCGTATGATGTGTCCAAAGTAGGCATATCATAGCTTGGTGATCTTTTCTTCGAGATTTTGAGTTTGTAACTTTTATCTGTCTTTTTCTAAGCTCTTCTCAGCTGATTCATGACCAAAGATCACATTAAGTTGAATGAGCAAAGAAACAAACAATGAAGTCAAACAGTGAAAAATCTGTAATGAAACCCAATCGTAAAAATAATTTTTAAAGTCAAATGCATGCAATTAAGTAATTAAAAAATGTGGACAACCTCTAGAATTTATATAATTCACATTTACGTAACTTACTACCCTTCACATTGTTAATTTGAAGTCGGAATGAAATTTTTAATTTTTGTCTATTTTCTCTTTGTTACAGATATGTTCTTTTTTTAATGTTTTTGTCTAGTACTTTTATGACTCATATTACATTTTCCAGCATTTTATAGCACTTGGACCAATAATAGAGCATTTTTGCTGACACATTTATTATGCATGCAGGTGAATTCAGTATAGATAATTTTTCCATCATTTCTGCTCTTGGGTCCAACCGTATTTTTACTGGCTTTACACATGTTAATTGTGAACTCAAGTCTCTGAAAGCAGTTACGATGCTGGCTTGACACGAGGAAATACGCTCCAGGACTACCTGTGAGGTTTAGTGAGACTTGATATAGTTATATAAAGCGTTTGTTTTGCTTTTATGCCTTAAAATTCAGAAATTATTAAATGTCTTTGCTCTTTTTTGTGCTTTGGTAGCACAAGACTTACGCCCATTCTTAGCTGGTGGCATTGTATAAGAAAAAGATGAAAAAATCTGAGCTTAAAAACAGAAAAAAATAATGATGACCGATCCTTAAAATCAGTGAGGGTTCAGCGGTGGTCTTAGCCGCAGGCATTCAACAAAACACAGGGGCTCCAAAGCTCCTTCTTGGCTTATTTTACCCTATCTGTGACTGTTATTACTTCTAAGTCCCATTCACTTGTATGGGGCTGAGTAACAGAATCAGACTCTATTTTTTTTTAATTCTTTGCAGCTAGAGAAAAGTCATTATTCTGTCTCTCCCCATGACTTTAAACAAGGTCTCATTGATAAATTACTTCTTAGTACTTTGAGTGCACAAGGATGTACTGATTTTCGCTAATTGAAGGTCTCATTGGTTTATTAGCTAATCCAATCCTTTTGCTGCCATACTTATTGCTATTTGATTCCCTAATGAAAGTTGTATCAGTCTTTAGCATAGTGTCCCCGTTTTTGTTATGGGTTAAAGTTTTAAGCCACTTTTTCTCATTCATGTCCATTCCTTAGTACTTGAGTGCAAGAGGGTGTATTGATTTTAATTAACTAGAGGTTTGATGATTTATAAGCTAGTCCATTCCTTATTATTCAAAGCTCTTCGTTATTTGATACCCCAGGGGAAGTCTTATCAGTCTCTCTCTAGCGTAGAGTCCCTGTGGTTGGTATGGGTTAAGGTTTTAGACCACTCTCTCATTCATATGCATTGATGATGAATCATTTCTCATTACTTGACTGCACAGGGGTGAATAGATTTGAATGAAATTAGTTGTCTACAGGTCAATCTTCAAGAGCACATCATTCCTCCGCCTCCTGACATCAGTATGCTCCTGAAGATTGACAGTTCGGATGGATGATAACACCTTTGCACGCTTGCTCATCACTACTTTTAAGCATTGCCTAGGAGAATGGCCACTGCTGATAGACTGCATGGTGGCCAGTAACCTAGACAATGAGCTGTAAACTACAGAGTCAATAATTCCTCAGTTCTTAGGATTGGAGAGGATTTTTGCTAATGAGAACATTGCACAGTTGCTTGTTTTTACAACCAGTTTGTACTTTCAGCTATTTTAACCATTTATCTTATTGAGACACCAAACTTTTAATATAAGTCTAATTGGGTTGTTAGCAAATCCATTCATTATGCCTCTATGCTCATTGATATATAACTGTCCCAGTGGTTGGTATGGGTTATGGTTTTATGTTACTTTTTTAATTCATGTCAATGTATGCTGATGAATTAAATCTTAGTACTTTAGTGCACAAGGGTGTAATGATTTTAACTAACCTTAGCTCTGACTGGCTAATTAGTAAATCCATTCCTTTGATATACTGTATGATTCCCCATAGCGTAGTGTCCCTGTGTTTGCCCTGTATTAAGGACTTAGGTCTAGTTTTTCTATTATGTCAATGTGGGTTAATTATTTCTTAGTACTTTAATACACAAGGGTGTATAGATTTTAATATACTATAGCTCTTCCTATCATATCAATTCCTGAAACTTCTGGGCTTATCGATATATGATTCCCCAATGGAAGTAGAAGATTTGGAAGATTTGTATAGATTAAGGTTTTAGGTCCCATTTTTCATTCATGTCAATGTGTGTTGAGGAACTATTTCTTAGTACTTGAGTGCACAAGGGTGAATTGATTTTAATTAGCTATAACTACGATTGGCTAATTAGCAAATCTATTCCTTCTACTGCCATGTTCATTGAAATATGATTACACACTGAAAATAGTATGAGTTCCTAGCATAGTATCCCTCTGGTCGGTATTCATTAAGGTTTTAGGTCGCATTTCACAAATATGAAGGTTATGTGAAAAATGAGTAGTGTGACGAGTATATATTCCCTTTTGGATTATATATTGCCATACATTACATGTCAGTAATAATCTGTTATTGTTTTTGAAGGTATTACCACATTAATAGCTAACAACGTCTACGACTCGGCGTATCCTCTGCATGATGTAAGTTATGTTTATGTTTTTGAGATTTAAATCATTGTCATAGTAAAGTATGCACCTAGGAAAGTCGGAAAGATCTGTTTCAGTATATAGGAAATTTTTTTTTTTTATTTTTTTTTAGTGGTGCCTGTGATATAACATGGTGGCATCCACTAGGGGGCCTCGTTTCTATTCCTCTTTCAAGTCATCATCCATGAGAAATTACCAAATTAATTTAATTTGCCAAATTTCCTGAACTCGGCAAGTTCAAACACTTTGCATTTCGATTTGTGCACATTACCATAAAAAATGTGCTCACTGCCATCTTTAGCATTGGAAAAGATTGCATCAGCCAGAAAAGGATCGCACAGCCGGGGAAGCTTCCCCATAATTCCTTTGTAAAAATCACACCATATGGCATAGTACAATCAATTAGGAGTGACTATCATAGCCTGTGTAAAAGCTGAGGCAGGGAATGCAGCAGCAATTTTATGGCGAATCTGGATAGTGAGAGGATGTTGCAGATCACAGTTTAGCCATAGACATAGTGAGAGAATACATATGGTATAGTACAATTAATCAGGAGGGACTATCATAGCCTGTGTAAAAGCTGAGGCAGGGAATGCAGCAGCAATTTTATGGCGAATCTGGATAGTGAGAGGAAGTTGCAGATCACAGTTTAGCGATAGACATAGTGAGAGAATACATATGGTATAGTACAATCAATCAGGAGGGACTATCATAGCCTGTGTAAAAGCTGAGGCAGGGAATGCAGCAGCAATTTTATAGCGAATCTGGATAGTGAGGGGAAGTTACAGATCACAGTTTAGCCATTCGCATAGTGAGAGAATACATATGGTATAGTACAATCAATCAGGAGGGACTATCATAGCCTGTGTAAAAGCTGAGGCAGGGAATGCAGCGGCAATTTTATGGCGAATCTGGATAGTGAGAGGAAGTTACAGATCACAGTTTAGCCATTCGCATAGTGAGAGAATACATATGGTATAGTACAATCAATCAGGAGGGACTATCATAGCCTGTGTAACAGCTGAGGCAGGGAATGCAGCAGCAATTTTATGGTGAATCTGGAGAGTGAGAGGACATTACAGCTCACAGTTTAGCCATAGACATAGCGAGAGAACACATATGGTATAGTACAATCAATCAGGTGGGAGTATCATAGCCTGGTGTAAAAGCTGAGGCAGGGAACACAGCGGCAATTTTATGGCGAATCTGGATAGTGAGAGGAAGTTACAGATCACAGTTTAGCCATTCGCATAGTGAGAGAATACATATGGCATAGTACAATCAATCAGGAGGGACTATCATAGCCTGTGTAAAAACCGAGGCAGGGAATGCAGCAGCAATTTTATGGTGAATCTGGAGAGTGAGAGGACATTACAGCTCACAGTTTAGCCATAGACATAGCGAGAGAACACATATGGTATAGTACAATCAATCAGGTGGGAGTATCATAGCCTGGTGTAAAAGCTGAGGCAGGGAACGCAGCAGCAATTTTATGGCGAATCTGGATAGTGAGATGACGTCACAGCTCAGAGTTTAGCCATAAACATAGTGAAAGAAAGCAATAAAATGCTGAATAATCATTACATCATCAGTGAAAACAGTTACTATCAGTTTATCTACAGCAACGTGGAGGTCATTTTGACAATATTAATGTGTTTGCATTAAATAGCTTGAAATGAGTTAGGTACGCTCCTAGGAGACTTCAGAGTGTTGATTCGCAGCGAATCAAAGTTTTTTGGAAACATTTGTCGGACCAAGCAAATTCGAAATATCAAAAGATTTGCTCATCTCTAGTGTCGTTCCTTTGTATTTCTCTTTCTGTCTGACTCTGAATTCATAGATAACTAGATTACTTTATTGTTGATCTAATCAATTTTAGATGTTTAAAAAAAATAGAATAATCTATCAATTTCTTGTATTTTCAGGGGGACTATGATCACAACCAGAGTGAAATTAATGATAGGATGGTAAGGTGTTTCACTTTCACATATTTTACATATCAATTTTTGTGACCCCGCCTATTTTTGAAAAATTGCCTCCTCTTTGTAATAAACTCCTCCTACCTAAACCAAGCTCCTCCCTTTTTCATCAGGCGTATCTGACTTCCTCCTATTAATGACCTTACATCTATTACTCTAAGAGCATCTGGGAAAATATACAACTATTGAAGCTGAAGGTTGAAAAGTAGTTTAAGGCAACCTTCAACCAGGGTTCCAGATCTCTGGCCACAGACGTTAGCCTGAACTTTTCTATATATTGCTTAATTTTTGGCTTTGCTGCATAGACTGTGACAGAGACAGCAGAGTCATCTCACTATCATTAAACATACCCTACTTTAACTCTTGACAATAAATTTTTTGTTATTTCCCCATTCCCAAACCATTTTTTTTTTAAATTTTGCTACTAATGTAGCCATTAAATGGATTATCTTTGGCAGGCAAAGTTTTATTTTTTTTCATCCTATAGTTTTTCATATATTCAAAAGGTTTTAGTAGCTTTTTTTGGCCTGTTAAAAAACAGCAATTCTTCCTCTTTTACATCACTCACAACTCAATATAAATTACATTAACATAATTTTGTGGGTTAATACAATTCCAACAATATCAAATGTCTTTTTTTTACTATTTTGCCATAATATAAACATAAAAATCCATAACTTTTATTTTTCTGTCGACTAAGCTGTGTGTGGGTTTCTTTTTGTGGAACATGCAGCTGTTTTTATTGGAACCTTTTTTTTGTATTATATTTTATTCGATGAAAATAAAAATAGGTTCATACAAAATTTTGATAACTTTTGTCTCATTTTTAGAAGGCGAAATAAACCCCCCCCCCCAAAAAAAAAAAAACAGCAATTCTCTCATTTTAACTATATGATTTTTTTTTTTTACGTACATTTTAAAAATAATTAGATATGAATAACGGCTCCCTGAAATCGTTATTCAACAGGACAGAAATGACAATAATGCAAATAATTTTCCTAACGGGCAAGAATTTTTTTGGACCTTTGTATCCAACCCATATTGTTCTTTTCTGAAGTGTTAAATAAAAAAAGCAATTCAAAACAATAAATTTGGGGAAACCCATTTAGCAACAATAACAAGTCACTAAAAACGTCTCTCAGCTGCAGCTACTTTTTCACAAGTTCTGGTCACACGCCCAAAGGCAGCCACATAACTATACAAAAAGATCATTTCAAACTTAGCTTAAATGTTCTGACATTTTGGGAAATACACATTGTTCACAATCGGACACCCAGACTCAGAGGTGTATCTAGGGTTTCTGGCACCCGGGGCAAGAATTCATTTTGGTGACCTCCCCCCCATGGACATATGCCCCCCGTCAGCCCCATCATTGCCGTCTCCTCCCCCACCATCCCCATCATTGCCCTCTCCCCGTCAGCCCCATCATTGCCCTCTCCTGCACCATCGCCAGACTAATAGAAGAGATGTCTAGCTTTGCCAAATCATCCGGGTATTGCTTTTTAGATAAAATAAACATAGGAAATGTCCAGAGAAATCTAGAAATAGTGAAATACTGCAGTAACTTACCTTCACTATACACTCTTATTATACTAGCAGAAAACAGGTAAAAAACAGGTAAAAAACAGAATCTACAACGGCGCTTAATAACCTTTTCCAATTCAAGTTTCGCCTGATCGGCTTTGTCAGGGGCAGTATTTTTTTTTTTAAATTAAAGGTTCAGGATTCAAGTGGATGAGATTTCTCAGAGTAAACTTTCAAGCTGACAAATTTTGATTTTATTTCTTATTTTAGATTATTGGACTTAGATCTGCCATGAAAATCAATGATGAAATTAAAAATAGTCAACTTGTCATAGATGAAAAAAAAACAACATTATTATTAAAAAAAACTGATAAAGTTTGTCATTCCTTATCCAACTCATTGTCTATTTTTTTTAAGCTATTACACAGAGAATGGGCGAGATACGGAGCATTCTACAAATATCAGCCTATTGATTTAATAAGGTAATGTAATGCTAAAAACGTATGTGTAATAAAAATATTCAATCTGGAAACCAACTAATTATCAATGTTACTTTTTTTAATCATTTTTCTGGAGCCAAAATTAAAAAAAAGGTGCTTTAGGATTCCATAAACTATGGCTGATTTCTTCCAGAAAGAGCGCTTCCCCTGTCTACTGTTTGTGTCTGGTATTGCAGCTCGGTTTAGCTGCGATGCAATGCTGTAAGAAAGAGATCAAGTTTTTTTCTAATCCTGTACAACCCCTTTAATCAACTGAGAGATGAAATGTGTATTTTGGTCCTTCATGGTTTATGTAAACTAACATTTCGAGGTGATCTATGGGAAAAAAAGGCAAACACAATATTTTTTTTCCTACACAATTTTCTAATTATCTCATCAGGCTGGTTGTCTCATTGAAGAAAAAAAAATGCCAAAAATAAATTATCGGTTTATTTTACATGTAAAAATCATATTTCTCTTCATACATTACGTTGCTGCATGTTTTTTGCTATTACTTTTTTAAAATTTTAGAATTTTGAAAAAAAGTAAAAATGACCTTTAATCCCACTTTTTTAAAAATTTTATTAGTGCACTTTTTTTTGGTCATCAAGTTGTGATTCTATTCTCTCAATTGACCTCGTCAGATATTTGTAAAAAAAAAAAACCTTTTCACAATTTATTCTTGTGAATTTCACATAGATCATTGAGAAAAAAAATTGTATGCATTATTAGGAAATAGGATTTTTATTATTAGTATTATTATTTTTATTGTTTTTATTATTATTATTATTATTATTTATTTTTAGGTCATCCTTGATTCCAAGGTGCTGTATATGTGAAAAAGGGTTACATAATAAAAAAAACAAATATGAAATATAATGAAAAGATTAACATTGACAGACTGGCACAGAAAGGAGAGAATTGTGCCCTCAAGGGCTTACAGTACAAACAATAACTGGGAAGGAGACAGTAGGTTGGGGGAGCAGGGTTGCGGCAGCTCCGGTGGTGTTGAGATGGCATCAGGGTTATTGCAGGCTGTAAGCCTTGCTGACGAGATGGGTTTTCACGTTTCGAGTGGTATAGATAATTGGACGTGTTTGGGCACAGAGTTCCAGAGGATGGGGGACAATCGGGAGAAGTCTTGGAGGCGATTGCGTGAGGCATGTACGAATGTGGAAGAGCGAAGGAGATCTTGGGAGGACCATAGATTATGTGTGTGGAGATATCAGAAAATTAGTTTGGAGATATACGGAGGGGAAAGATCATGGACGACCTTTTAGGTCAATGTTCGAAGTTTGAACTAAATTTGTCGAAGAATTGGAAGCCAATGAAGGAATTTGAAGAAGGGAGACGCGGAGGAGTAGCGAGGACAGAAATGGAATTACTCAGGCAGCAGTTTAAGGATGGACTGGAGAGTTGCGAGAGTGTTAGCAGGGAGGCCATAGAGGAGGATATTGCAGTAGTCAAGGTGGGAGATGATGAGGACAGCACTAGCATTTTAGTAGATTCAGGGTTGAGGAAAGGACGGATTCTGGAAATATTTTTGAGTTGGAGTCAACAGGAGGTGGTGAGGGCTTGGATATTTGGGTGGAAAGATAGGGCAGAGTTGAGGGTTACTCTGAGGCAGCGGACTGAGATTCCATGGCAAAGTGTGATGTCATTTATAGTGATAGAAAAGTCAGGTAGGAGAGTTAGTTGAGAGGAAGGAAAAATGGTGAGTTCATTTTTGTCCACATTAAGTTTTAGAAAGCGAGATGAGAAATAGGAGGAGATGACAGATAGACACTCTGGGACTCTGGATAGCAGAGAGGTGACGTCTGGACCAGAAAGGTAGATCTGAGTGTCATCAGCATATAGATGGTACTGGAAGCCATGGGACTTTACGAGTTGTCCCAGTTGTCTTTATTGAGATCTTGTGAAATCTGTGCCATTTATGGATTCCTTTAACGGGTCCATTCAATATTGATAGAAATATGTATTTTTATATGAATATTGTTCAGCAATTTTTCACATGAAGAAACAGTTTGAGAAAATCCACAATGTCTCTAAGGTTTTGAGTCCTGCTATAGTAAGTCTTTGAGAGTTGTTACGTATAGGCGAAAAAAATGAACTTGGCTTTTTTTTGTGCAAAGTTAGCAAGTTTCTAAGTTTGGAGCTGTACAGAGCCAAAATATGGCACCAAAAAAATAATCTGAAGATCCATATTGTACTTCCATATGCTTCCAATTACATCTTAACATATTCCATTAGATGCCATAATACAAAAATATTTTCAAAACCTCTATACAATGATGCCCTACAGAGGCACCAATAGGCACAAAAAATGGAATACCTACAACTCCGTAGTACAGAACTAGGGAATCAGACACATCAAGTGTCATATCTTTGTCCTTATGTAGCTCTACTGTGGGAAAGGGCCCCTTCTCCAGTGACCAAATAGTAGATAGCAATCTACCGGTAGACTTAACTAGCTGACCAGTAGATCTGGCTAGTAGACCAACAGGACATGGGAAAGAGGTTTTATGGATAGGTTGGAGGATATAATGAGAAGAGAACTGGCCTGATGTGAGGTGATGGCGATCCACCATATCGGGAAACAGATGTAGGGTAGATGAAGCCAAGGGTCAGATACTAAGGAACAAAGCATCAGGATGCGTTAATGGAGAACAGATGTAAGCACAGTCAAAGAAGCCAGAAGTAAAGACATGGAGGTCAGGTTGAATCGGAACACGGAAAACAGCAAAGAATCGGCAGAAAAAAGTCAACAAAGCCGCATCACAAGAGTTCAAGTAGACCTATTAATTTTTTCATACCGCTTTACAAAGTATTAGTGGGACTCCATCTGGAACGTGTAGCTCAGTTCTGGGTACCAGTCCATAGAATGGATGCCATGGCGCTAGTAAAGGTACACATGAGAGCCACCAAACTGACCATGGTCATAGAGGATCTTGGTTAGGCGAAAAGATTAAAGGAATTTAATAATCGTTGTCTCGAGAAGAGACGTCTAAGGGGAGACATGATTAACTTGTACAAGAGCAAAAATGACCCGTACGAAAAGTATGGTCAAAAGATGTTTCATGTAAAACACCTGTAAAAAACAAGAGGGCATTCCCTCCATCTGGAGAAAGAAAGGTTCAATCTCCAGAGGAGACAAGGCTTCTTTACCACGAGAAGAACTATTAATCTGTGGAATAGTCTACCTCAGGAGCTGGTCATAATGGGAACCTTTGATGACTTCAAAAAAAGGCGTAGATTCATTTTTAGAAGAATATAACAAATAATTATGTAAAGTCTTTTCTAAATGTTTGGTCTGGGGAATCAACAATTGGGAGCAGGAGGGAAAGATTAGCTCTTTTGGGGACCGGATCATGCATTGTGGTTCTACACGTGACCCTGCACTTTGTCCATTCCCATCACTCCGTTGAAGTTGATGGACGTTTGTTGAAAAAAGTTAATGGGTTAGATATCAAAACGTTTTTACAATTTTTTTTAACACATTTGTAAAAAACCTTCCAAAAATACCATTGCCAGCAAGCAAACGGATGTTTATGAGACCACACAGAGACCAACATTTAGGAAATGTGACTATAGAAAAATCCTATGACCGCTAGACCCAGTTCCTCCTCCTTTCCTCCGGAATTACACCGAAGAACAAAAAACAAAAAACAAGAGAAAAAAGTGGCAAAACAAAGATGGATTTTAATTTCCTACAGTTTATCGGGGGACATTTTAGCAGATGCAGGGGGATAGAACCCTCGCTGGGAAAAGAACCAAAACTGATTTGCATGGTTAATCATTTGGGAAGCTGGCACAGAAACAACGACATCCATCCAAGGAAACTTGATCGTTGTTTCAAGGCTGATAGATAAGATCTGAAGTGGAAAGAGGCACTAGGACATTTTCGATGACAGACGAGTTGAGATCATTAACTACTTACTCTTGATCATGTATCATGATACACGACTAATGAAAGATAGAAAGTAGAAGTTCCTTCCCGGGCAGCAGTTGTTACTCTATATTTTACACTTATCGTTCAATTTACCGGCCATTTGGAATATCCATTTCCCCTTCCGTGGAGCTAAGATCATCTTGTCATGGGTAAAGAATTCAAGCCTATGAGCTATTGTATGGATATCCAACCATTCAACACATTGTACCGCATAATTCCATAGCCACGAAGGAGCTCAAATGTTGCTTAAGTAGATTTTTCAATTATGGTTTATCCTTTTCTTTATTTCAAGGGTATGTACAGTATACTTTTGCAAACAGGTTTATTATGCCACTGTTTTAATGTATATATACATGGGGAAAAAAGGAACTTTATAAAAAGTGTTGATTAAAAATCTGCCATTCGGTGTATGCAGCTTCTGTGCAGACCCATTTGTCTCCGTGGTTACAGACTACAATCAGTGTGTAGTTGGATCTGGCAGTCATGAATTATTCTTACTGCTTTCTGTTCTTGCTAAGGGGTCTAAGTGATAACATTTCTTGTTATAGAGAAAAACATGCCAGACATTTTTATTATTATTATTATTATTATTATACATGCCAGTGTAAGGAGACTTATAGGCTGTGCAATTCTCCTCTTGGAGATTAAATATGCATATTGTCTCTCTACAGAGGAAGAGGACAAGAACTGTAGCGCCACTTATTGGAATTAACTATTCTAAAAGCCAATACTTGATACTTTAGCAAACCTTAGAATAAAAGGCAAACCAGAATCTCAATTTGCAGACACGTGTTTCTGGATGTTTGCCCCTCATCAGTGCAAAGCATGAGATCTAATTTGGTTTGGTGAGAGGCCACTGGCTGTTATTTAAGGGGTAACTTTTCTCGTTATGGAGAGTGACATGGCTGACATTCCAGGGTAAGGAGGCATATTGGTAAATGGTGTAAAACAAAATTGCTAAATTGCTGGGTAATCTGACCTTTGACGTTTTCCTCTTTCTCTATCCCTTTTTAACTGTTATCATAAAAACTCTCTTTTTTACAATGTTCAGTGGCTGGAATATTATTTAGTCATCTGCTTAGTAATGAAATCCAATTCTATACATTTAATTAAAAATTATTATTTTTTTTTTTTATGAAGTAATAGGGATTTTTTTTGCCCGTGTCACCTGTGAGTCTGTTCATTTCAGAAAGTATTTTGGAGAAAAAATTGGACTATATTTCGCCTGGCTTGGTCTATATACGTGGCTGCTCATTCCTGCCTCTTTAGTTGGGATCATAGTGTTTCTATACGGATGTGTAACTGTCGAGGCCGATATTCCAAGGTAAGAATTTTTCACCTTCCGTCCTTTACCAAATCACAAAATGAAAAGAAAAAGAAGGAAACCTTATGTTAAAATTTTAAAGCGGATTGAATTTCCATTTTTTTCGATTTCCAAATATCCTTGTTCTCTCCACATAGCGTTATATACCGTATACTGCATATCACCTATCCACAGGATCCGCGGGGGTGTGTCATGAAAATTGAGGTCATCAACAGTGAGCACGTGCGACCACTGCTTCATTAACTTTCCATAGGTGGTCGCACATGCTCAGTACTGCTCAATTAACACAAGATTTTGGGCTGTCTATTCTAAAGACAGAGAGTCTCAATATTTGGACCAATGCTGGTCATACATGTCATTGGTGAAAAAAACCCCTTTAACTTTAAAGAGTTTGGTCCGCTAACAAAATGCATCCCCTATGTGACATGGGACCCTACATAATATAGGTGAAGGTTCTTGCAGTAGGAACATCCTTAAAGTTCCTTGGTCACAATGCAAAAATTTGAAACGGGATCCCCTGCCTATTTTTTGCCATTTATACTACTGAAGACTTTGGCTCCTTCCAGGCTCCAGGGTCCGAAATGACTGATCACTCTAAATCCCATAAACCTACACCGCTAGGGTGGGAGTCATCAAAGTGGGCACAATACTATTAAAGGGGTGGAAGAGTTGCCTGCCATACAAGTTCAGTTCACTAGAATAGGCTTGAGCTGTATTAGCAGGCTCAGCCTGTGAACTAGGATGGCGCTATTTCTGAAAAAAAAAACCTCGAGATTTCATCAAACTGCTGATTATACCATTATTGACTAATTAACAAATGTTTTATCTATTACATAGCAAAGAAATGTGCAACGAGCAAGAAAGTTTCACAATGTGCCCGCTTTGCGACAAGGCATGTGGCTACTGGAATTTAAGTACTGCCTGCGGTACCGCCCGTGCCAGTCATTTATTCGACAACCCGGCCACTGTTTTCTTCTCTGTCTTCATGGCTCTTTGGGGTAAGTAAACTTGCCAGCAACAATTATTCCTCTAGCCGGTTCTGATATATGAGGACAATCGTTTGCCTCTCCTAATGTGCAATCGGGGAGGAACCGACCCACCATTGATCGGCAATATAAGGTTTAAAGGAGACCCCAGTTGTTCACGCGCCATGACTCGGCATTCAAGTCTTTGGCACTAAATATTATAGCCAAGCTCAGGGTTGCACAAGGTTATCTTAATATCTTCAAGGCTCCCTTTAATAATGGGGATAAGTAGGGGTCCCAGCCGGGGGATGCACAGCAATCTAGCAATGATGACCCATCAGCGATATTTTACATATCCCTTTAAAGAGGGTCTGTCACCAGGTCAAAAGTGGCCAGTTTTTGCCCTTAATTTTCCACGTTTGTTTTTTTTTTAATCACCCTTAAGGTTCCAGAGATATAGACTTTTTTTAATTTAGTGAAATTTTCACCATCTTTACAAGTGGGCGTGTCAGCCTAAAGACACGCCCCAGAGGAGCCTGTGAGCTTTGTTTACTCTAAATAAAGACCATAAAAATTAGCACTAAATATAAAAACCCATATCTCTGGAGGATACTAAAGAAGCAAGAAATTGAATACTCAGGGGAGCAGCCGAAATAAAAAAAATAAAAAAATAGCCACTTTTGACCTGGTCACGGGGTCTTTTTAAGTTACCGTTAAGAGTATCAGTTAAAGGTTTATTCCCATCATTAAAAATATAGGTGAAAATTTGTGGATTTCTTTGGACCTGACCATTAGGACCCCTACCGATCCCAAGAATGGGTCTCTGAAATGCCCGGTCAGAATATAATGGTTATATCTATCAGTGACATAGAGAATGAATGGCGCATGGGCTGCCATTTTATTTTTTCTAAAAAAAAATATATATTCTATTAAAAGCCAATTTCATTTGTAAGGAAGTAAGCTCCCATGAGTGGAACAGAACGAGCATTAAATTACAATATACTCTTTTTTTCCTGTGCCCCCGGTAGCAGAATAATCAGCTTATATCGGAGATTCTGCGCGGTGATTGACATCTCCATTGTGCTCGTAGGAGCCGAAGCAGCTAGTGTTACCCATCCTTGGTAAATAAGGATTTCAGGGAAACTGTCATACATTATTACTTACCACAATATGTGGTCTATGCTCCACTGACTCCCCCTCATGTGGGGGAGGGGTGCATTAAAGGGCACTTTATCTTTAGTGATTTGCCTTGTTCTTTGAAGTCATAGGCAATGCTCAGATTGCACTTTGATATCTGATTGGATATCTTCCCTAATGTAACCATTTTTTTTTTATTCCATGAATTAATAGGTCACACGAACATAACCAACTTTATCATATATGGTATCAGCAAAACCTTCTTATTCTCCTCCTGGACTGATCTTTCACTCTCAATTAATGCATAAAATCAGTATCATCTGTATTCAGTGAAGACAGATTTCTCCACTGCTGGGATAGGAGATGACAGTTGGTGCTTATAAGATTCTATGGAAAGGGGAGGAGCTAGAGGTAGACACAGACATTCTAGGGAGGAGCTAGAGGCAGACAGACATTCTAGGGAGGAGCTAGAGGCAGACACAGACATTCTAGGGAGGAGCTAGAGGCAGACACAGACATTCTAGGGAGGAGCTAGAGGCAGACAGATATTCTAGGGAGGAGCTAGAGGCAGACACAGACATTCTAGGGAGGAGCTAGAGGCAGACACAGACATTCTAGGGAGGAGCTAGAGGCAGACACATACATTCTAGGGAGGAGCTAGAGGCAGACAGACATTCTAGGGAGGAGCTAGAGGCAGACACAGACATTCTAGGGAGGAGCTAGAGGCAGACACAGACATTCTAGGGAGGAGCTAGAGGCAGACACAGACATTCTAGGGAGGAGCTAGAGGCGGACACAGACATTCTAGGGAGGAGCTAGAGGCAGATACAGACATTCTAGGGAGGAGCTAGAGGAGACAGACACAGACATTCTAGGGAGGAGCTAGAGGCAGACACAGACATTCTAGGGAGGAGCTAGAGGCAGACACAGACATTCTAGGGAGGAGCTAGAGGCAGACACAGACATTCTAGGGAGGAGCTAGAGGCAGACAGACATTCTAGGGAGGAGCTAGAGGCAGACACAGACATTCTAGGGAGGAGCTAGAGGCAGACACAGACATTCTAGGGAGGAGCTAGAGGCAGACACAGACATTCTAGGGAGGAGCTAGAGGCGGACACAGACATTCTAGGGAGGAGCTAGAGGCAGATACAGACATTCTAGGGAGGAGCTAGAGGAGACAGACACAGACATTCTAGGGAGGAGCTAGAGGCAGACACAGACATTCTAGGGAGGAGCTAGAGGCAGACAGGGACATTCTAGGGAGGAGCTAGAGGCAGACACAGACATTCTAGGGAGGAGCTAGAGGCAGATACAGACATTCTAGGGAGGAGCTAGAGGCAGACACAGACATTCTAGGGAGGAGCTAGAGGCAGACACAGACATTCTAGGGAGGAGCTAGAGGCGGACACAGACGTTCTAGGGAGGAGCTAGAGGCAGACACAGACATTCTAGGGAGGAGCTAGAGGAGACAGACACAGACATTCTAGGGAGGAGCTAGAGGCAGACACAGACATTCTAGGGAGGAGCTAGAGGCAGACAGGGACATTCTAGGGAGGAGCTAGAGGCAGACACAGACATTCTAGGGAGGAGCTAGAGGCAGAAACAGACATGCTAGGGAGGAGCTAGAGGCAGACACAGACATTCTAGGGAGGAGCTAGAGGCAGACACAGACATTCTAGGGAGGAGCTAGAGGCAGACACAGACATTCTAGGGAGGAGCTAGAGGCAGACACAGACATTCTAGGGAGGAGCTAGAGGCAGACAGACATTCTAGGGAGGAGCTAGAGGCAGACACAGACATTCTAGGGAGGAGCTAGAGGCAGACACAGACATTCTAGGGAGGAGCTAGAGGCAGACAGACATTCTAGGGAGGAGCTAGAGGCAGACACAGACATTCTAGGGAGGAGCTAGAGGCAGACACAGACATTCTAGGGAGGAGCTAGAGGCAGACACAGACATTCTAGGGAGGAGCTAGAGGCGGACACAGACATTCTAGGGAGGAGCTAGAGGCAGATACAGACATTCTAGGGAGGAGCTAGAGGAGACAGACACAGACATTCTAGGGAGGAGCTAGAGGCAGACACAGACATTCTAGGGAGGAGCTAGAGGCAGACAGGGACATTCTAGGGAGGAGCTAGAGGCAGACACAGACATTCTAGGGAGGAGCTAGAGGCAGATACAGACATTCTAGGGAGGAGCTAGAGGCAGACACAGACATTCTAGGGAGGAGCTAGAGGCAGACACAGACATTCTAGGGAGGAGCTAGAGGCGGACACAGACATTCTAGGGAGGAGCTAGAGGCAGACACAGACATTCTAGGGAGGAGCTAGAGGAGACAGACACAGACATTCTAGGGAGGAGCTAGAGGAGACAGACACAGACATTCTAGGGAGGAGCTAGAGGCAGACACAGACATTCTAGGGAGGAGCTAGAGGCAGACACAGACATTCTAGGGAGGAGCTAGAGGCGGACACAGACATTCTAGGGAGGAGCTAGAGGCAGACACAGACATTCTAGGGAGGAGCTAGAGGCAGACACAGACATTCTAGGGAGGAGCTAGAGGCGGACACAGACATTCTAGGGAGGAGCTAGAGGCAGACACAGACATTCTAGGGAGGAGCTAGAGGCAGACAGGGACATTCTAGGGAGGAGCTAGAGGCAGACACAGACATTCTAGGGAGGAGCTAGAGGCAGAAACAGACATGCTAGGGAGGAGCTAGAGGCAGACACAGACATTCTAGGGAGGAGCTAGAGGCAGACACAGACATTCTAGGGAGGAGCTAGAGGCAGACACAGACATTCTAGGGAGGAGCTAGAGGCAGACAGGGACATTCTAGGGAGGAGCTAGAGGCAGACAGGGACATTCTAGGGAGGAGCTAGAGGCAGACACAGACATTCTAGGGAGGAGCTAGAGGCAAACACAGACATTCTAGGGAGGAGCTAGAGTCAGACACAGACATTCTAGGGAGGAGCTAGAGGCAGACACAGACATTCTAGGGAGGAGCTAGAGGCAGACACAGATATTCTAAGGAGGAGCTAGAGGCAGACATAGACATTCTAGGGAGGAGCTAGAGGCAGACGCAGACATTCTAGGGAGGAGCTAGAGGCGGATGCAGACATTATAGGGAGGAGCTAGAGGCAGAGACAGATATTCTAGGGAGGAGCTAGAGGCAGACACAGACATTCTAGGGAGGAGCTAGAGGCAGACACAGACATTCTAGGGAGGAGCTAGAGGCAGACAGACATTCTAGGGAGGAGCTAGAGGCAGAGACAGACATTCTAGTGAGGAGCTAGAGGCAGACACAGACATTCTAGGGAGGAGCTAGAGGCAGACACAGACATTCTAGGGAGGAGCTAGAGGCAGACAGACATTCTAGGGAGGAGCTAGAAGCAGACACAGGCATTCTAGGGAGGAGCTAGAGGCAGACACAGACATTCTAGGGAGGAGCTAGAGGCAGACACAGACATTCTAGGGAGGAGCTAGAGGCAGACAGGGACATTCTAGGGAGGAGCTAGAGGCAGACAGGGACATTCTAGGGAGGAGCTAGAGGCAGACACAGACATTCTAGGGAGGAGCTAGAGATAAACACAGACATTCTAGGGAGGAGCTAGAGTCAGACACAGACATTCTAGGGAGGAGCTAGAGGCAGACACAGACATTCTAGAGAGGAGCTAGAGGCAGACACAGATATTCTAAGGAGGAGCTAGAGGCAGACATAGACATTCTAGGGAGGAGCTAGAGGCAGACGCAGACATTCTAGGGAGGAGCTAGAGGCAGATGCAGACATTATAGGGAGGAGCTAGAGGCAGAGACAGATATTCTAGGGAGGAGCTAGAGGCAGACACAGACATTCTAGGGAGGAGCTAGAGGCAGACAGACATTCTAGGGAGGAGCTAGAGGCAGACAGACATTCTAGGGAGGAGCTAGAGGCAGAGACAGACATTCTAGTGAGGAGCTAGAGGCAGACACAGACATTCTAGGAAGGAGCTAGAGGCAGACACAGACATTCTAGGGAGGAGCTAGAGGCAGACACAGACATTCTAGGGAGGAGCTAGAGGCAGACACAGACATTCTAGGGAGGAGCTAGAGGCAGACAGACATTCTAGGGAGGAGCTAGAGGCAGACACAGACATTCTAGGGAGGAGCTAGAGGCAGACACAGACATTCTATGGAGGAGCTAGAGGCAGACACAGACATTCTAGGGAGGAGCTAGAGGCAGACACATACATTCTAGGGAGGAGCTAGAGGGAGAGACAGACATTCTAGGGAGGAGCTAGAGGCAGACACAGACATTCTAGGGAGGAGCTAGAGGCAGACACAGACATTCTAGGGAGGAGCTAGAGGCAGACAGACATTCTAGGGAGGAGCTAGAGGCAGACACAGACATTCTAGGGAGTTGCTAGAGGCAGACACAGACATTCTATGGAGGAGCTAGAGGCAGACACAGACATTCTAGAGAGGAGCTAGAGGCAGACACAGACATTCTAGGGAGGAGCTAGAGGGAGAGACAGACATTCTAGGGAGGAGCTAGAGGCAGACACAGACATTCTAGGGAGGAGCTAGAGGCAGACACAGACATTCTGGGGAGGAGCTAGAGGCAGACACAGACATTCTAGGGAGGAGCTAGAGGCAGACACAGACATTCTAGGGAGGAGCTAGAGGGAGAGACAGACATTCTAGGGAGGAGCTAGAGGCAGACACAGACATTCTAGGGAGGAGCTAGAGACCGAAGCAAACAATCTGCTGCAAGTTCTCCTGAAACAGCAGTTACAATTCTCCATGGAGCTTTATAAGCACCAACTTTCATCTCCCATCTCAGTAATGGCAAAGTCTGTATTCACTGATTTCCCAGTACTGAGATATAAGATGATAGTTGGCTCCTCTATGGAGGGAGGATAAGCTAGAGACAGAACCAGACATTCTGCTGCAAGTTCACCAACTGTCATCTCCTATCTCAGTAATGGAAAAATCTGTATTCATTGAAGACACATTTTACCTGTGAATTGAGAATTTCGACAATGAATGATCAGTTCAGGAGGATACGAAATTGTATTACCCAGACCTCCCATTTATTTTAATAGACTATGTGTAATACTTCATTTTCCTGCAGGTGGCACTGCAAGGAAATTGAACATTTTGGGCACTCTTTTGATCTCTGAGATTGCAAGCAAAGTAAACCTTGTGAAAAGTTTAGGGATTATTAGACAAGACAGGCTCTGATCATGTGTATGTCATTCATTTATTGCACAGTTTGCACTATTTTTGACACAAAAAACTGATGCAAACAGTGCTCATTTTTTCCGGAGTTCTGGAAAAAAAAGCAAACAAAATCATTAAAATAACACTGTTGTTAAATGTGTATATGGTCTATAATTTTTTTTAAAAGGGTTACTTATAGTTTACAATAGTGCCGCCCTTGTCCACAGGCTGTGTCTGGTATTGTAGCTATGCCTATTTCACTTGGTTGGAGAGGATTTGCCATACCAGGGACGGCCTGCAGATACAAGTGGCGCTGTTTCTGAAAAAAATAAATAGTAATTCACTACAACTCCTTTAATTGGTTTACGAAGCCTATTTATAAAGATTGTCTATTCAGGAGAACCTCCAGCAGGAGATGTCAGCAAGATGGAAAATCCTATGATAGAAATGTTTACTACTGGCCGGTAATATTAGATGTTCTTAAAACCTAGGCGGTAATTAACTAATGAATAAGTTAAAGCGTCTGTCAGCAATCATATTCAATACGACTATGGCCCTGTTCTCGAGTGTAAGGACAATTAACCCTAAAATACAATTCAGAGTAGCGACGTAGACATGTTTCTATAGAGATTCTGCACATACCTCCAGGCGCCTGACACCGAAGAAGAAAGGGGAAAACTAGAGGAAAAGGAAAATGGAGAAGTTTCCTCTAAAATAATCAAGCTTTTGTTCCAATAAAGGAGGACATAGTTGTCTTTTACCCAATAAGGGAAGTAATATAGGGGAAATTTTTATTTCGGATCCTAATTTCTTGACCAAAGTGAAGATCATTTACAAAGAACATCTCTTGGTCCGGAGGACATGTCCTGTATCAAACAGACCACCCATTAATTTTAATGGGCACTTTGTAATAGCTAATTTTACATGAGGGAGTGCTATAGGGAAATTGAGCCCCCACCTGTCAGGTAGCCCACTGAACACTGCAACCCACACCAATAGGCAGAATGGGGAATTTGTATTCACAATGGGGCAGTTCTATCACTGATACAAAATGGACTGGCAGTGTGCATGCCAAGCCGCCACTCCATTAATTCTCTATGGGTCTGCCAGAAAAAGCCGAGTGCAGCGCTTGACTGCCCCTAAGGGAAATGAATGAGGCATGTCACTATCCACGAGGATAGATCCTCCTCCCGGTCAGTGGCCTCTCATACAGCCAAATCAGATCTCAAGCTTTGCGCTGCTGAAGGGCAAACACCCCGAAACACGTGTCTACAAATTGAGTGTCTGGTTTGGCTTTTAATCCCAAGTCAAGTGGCAAGGCTCATGAAAAAGTTGATATTGACTTTAAGGTGTCTAAGTCTCCTTACACTGGGATGTTAGGCATGCCACTCTTCGCAAGGAGAAACGTTACCCCTTAGGCTCCATGCTAGTGCCCCATTGTGCTGATCACTGAGGGCCCCAGTGGTCAAATCTCCTACGAATAGACCAACATTTCTTTTCACCTAACAACCTTTTAAGAAAAAAAACTGTAAAGTAATTGGGAGATTGAGTTGGGTCGATCCTTTTGTTCTTAGGGAAGATGGCCCACCACCAGAAGAGCCTGGCAGGGACTTCCTTCCATCTCTTTGTTGAAAACGTATGCATGCTCTGTCAAAATGAGCATGCATGTGTATGAGAAATAACTTTAAAACAAACACCCACGTCTTAATGGTGTATTTACACCATTAGTGCCAAGTGTTTGGCTCCAAAGTCACCTCTCTTGCAAGATCTTTGGAGCCCAATATTGTGTCAAAGCCTGAGTACTCTGAATTATTCCCTGGTACTAAACTGGACCAGCCCAAATCTATTACTGAGAGTGAAATAAAACAATAGTATGTGTAACAGGAAATTTCATGCGTTTGGAGAATCCTGCCCCCCAATGAGAAAACTGTAGTAAAGCATGCAGTACCACACATGACCACCTGGTGGCGATAAATGCTAATGAAATTGTATAGTAGGGTAGCTTTTGGTTTGTATATTATTTTAGGCAGGAATAGTATATGCTTCGCCATGTTGAAGTTGTATGTTTCTTTTTCCTATCATAAAAAAAAATAAAAATATATATATGCAAAATGTTCCAAACGCACCCCCTCTATACAATACCCTCCGAGTGAGACCATTTCAGAGAAATTTCCACCCCATATGGCTTGTATAATATGTCTATCATTTTTCTGATTTTTACGTATCTCTTTTTTTTCCAGCTACTTTATTCCTGGAGCACTGGAAACGCTTACAGATGAGGCTCAGCTACTTTTGGGATCTTACCGGATTGGAAGAGGAAGAAGTGAGTTTTACTTTGTTTTTACAGTAGTAGAACTATGGGCTGGGTTCTTCTACAATTTGGCTGTAGGTTTATTTTTTTATTTTTTGGGTTGTTGCCCCAGTATATTGGTCGTTATCTGTAAAAATCGTAACCGTACAAGCTTCCTATATTGTATGGATAGGCGGTGCGGCAGGGCGCGTGTGCCGCGTGGCTGCGGAAATGAATGGGAGATAATGGACGGAGTCATCTGCCTGTTTACTGTCCGCCGTGAGTGACTGGAAAATGATTGTGCAAGTAGCCTGGAAGAGTAAAAGGAAATAACTTGTGCGATCTTACGGAAAAACTTGCCGCCAGAATTACTTTGTCACCTTTGTTCCATTACATCTATAATCCAAAGAAAATGAGTAACCCTATTTCTTCTGCAGCTTTCATGCATTCCCATACATTGCAAGCTGCATGATGCTGTTAACTCCCAACAGCCGTGATCCTTGTTGGTTCGATCTCCAGTACTTTTATGTTCTCCTGGAGTCATTTTATTTGCTTTGATGTAAATTCGGCTTTAATGAGGAAACATGGATTCTAGACTAGACACTCTTCTGATGGAACTGATAGCAAGCGGCATCGAGCAGCTTGCAATGTATTGGAATACATGCAAGCTGCAGAAGCAGAATGGTTGAACGTTTTTAAAGAAAACCAATCATAGAAATATGATTAAAAAAAAAATGATGTAAAAGTGTCCGTAGACTGCCCAATAGATGTGTTAAATAGTATATACTAGTAGATGCAGCGTCGGACTGGAGCACCTTGGGCCCACCAGAGAAAATCATTCTTGGGGCCCACTATGCAGCTACCTAGAAATACAAGACCACCAATTGTGTGGTAAAACACGCTAATATCAGGGTATAATATAAGGTAGTACACGTCTTAATTATGTAGCAGGTGTTGGGGTATTATCATAGAGGGGTAGCCCCCTCATAGAATATAATGTCATCCCCTGAGAGAATAATGCAGCCCCACCACAGAATATAATGCAGCCCCCCCATAGCGTACACTGTAGACCCCTCATATAGTAATATGGAGCCCCCCAGAATATAATGTAGTCCCCTGAGAGAATAATGCAGCCCCACCACAGAATATAATGCAGCCCCCATAAAGTATACTGTAGCCCCCTCATATAGTATGATGTAGGCCCCCAGAATATAATGTAGTCCCCTGAGAATAATGCAGTCCCCCCACAGAATATGATGTAGCCCCCTCACAAAGTATAATGCAGCCCCTCTCTACCCCCCTCATTGTCCTCATCACCACCTCCATCATTGCCTTCTTCTCACCCACCACCCCATCACTGCCCATTCCACCATCTCCATCATTGCCTCCTCCCCCACCATCATTGCCCATTTCATCACCTCCATCATTGCCTCCCCCCACCATCATTGCCTCCCCCACCACCATTATTGCACATCACCTCCATCATTGCCTCCCCCACCACCATCATTGCCTATCATCTCCATCATTGCTTGCCCCACCGCCATCATTGCCTCCCCCACCATCATTGCTTATTGCCATTCGCCACCATCATTGCCTATTGCCTCCATCATTGCCTCCCCCTACTATCATTGCCTCTCCCACCACCATCATTGCCCATCACCTCCATCATTGCCTGCCCCACTGTCATCATTGCCCATCACCTCCATCATTGCCTCCCCCACCATCATTGCCTCACCCCACCATCATTGCCTCCCGCCACCATCATTGCCTCCCCCACCACCATCATTGCCCATCACCTCCATCACTGTCTCCCCCACCGCCATCATTGCCCATCACCTCCATCACTGTCTCCCCCCACCGCCATCATTGCCCATCACCTCCATCACTGTCTCCCCCCACCGCCATCATTGCCCATCGCCTGCACTATTGCATCCCCCACCAATATCATTGTGCTTCCCCACCAACACACACACGCAGGCACACACACACGCAGGCACACACATGCGCAGGCACACTCACACACAGACACACTCACACACAGGCACACTCACACGCAGGCACACTCACACACAGATGTATAAGAAAGAGAAGGGCAAAGTATGCAAATCAGCAATGATGGGCGCCTGAAGGGTATCATTGACTAGTTTTTTTTGCATGCGGACATTTTATCCTAGTCTTGCAAGAAGCTACAGCTCCTATGCAAAAATTTGAAACCCCAATGGAAAATCTGTTGTAAGGTCCCACACCAACCCTGACGGCACAGGGGCCTTTGGGTCCCCTCCGACACCAGCTGCAACCTTACCAGTCCGAAACCCTGAGCTCTTCAATTCCCCGATACACGCATTGTAAATTGCCATTAGAAATGCTCGGAATGAAACCTAGTAGGCGACGAGAGCTTCTTTACGAGCGTCAATGACTCAGAATCGAGGCCCGGGACAAAGTGCCGGAGGAAGACGATGAGATCTCACTGCCTCGGGGGCCTAATTGTTAATGACTTTAATGGAAAAACTTCTTACATAGTCCCTAGTGCGATGGGTAATCTCTGCAAAACAAAAACGGCCTCCGAGAATTTCAGAATCTGTTGTTTCGAACCCCTCTCTTTGCAAATTTTTTCGTTTCGGGGGTCACAGAAATAAGGGGTTAACTTAGGCGGTCTGACATATGATGATCCATAACTACTTAATAATCCGTAAAGAGGCCAACGCAGTCAAGATGAGCGAACCCGAACTGTGAAGATCGAGGTTCGTACTCCGACACCAAGTGTTCGGTGCTTCTACTGGAAGTCCGGAAAGAGATAGAGAAAGATTTTCCAGCTCAAAAGTTCACGTCTCGTTTGATTTCTATGGAATTCGGGTTCTGGTTCAAGTTCAGGTACCTTTGAACTTTGGATTAAAGTTCGGTTCGAACCAGGCGAAGCGGAACTTTCACCGGTCCGCTTATCTCTACAATGCAGCAATACAGAGCTACGGATAAGAAAGAACCTTCCTTATTCCCCAGGATACATCATGTGCGATTAAAGAGTCCTGGACTTCCTTGTGAGAACTGGCAGACTATAGAAAGCCTATGAATAGATTAATCCTCAGATATTAGCCCAATATAGTTACTGCGAAATGGCGCGTAAAGTCGTTCCCACAACTGTAATTTTTTTTCTCGTGATCTATCTTAAGCCAGATATTGTAAACCATATCTGAAGAAAATCATTGGGGTCAAGATCAATCTAATCTCCTGCCCCTATTAATCTACCACTTGGTGCCCCTCATGTGAACAATGTCAGAGAAGGTTCTTTCTCAGGGACTCAGAAGATATTTTATTTCACCAACCCTATTTTTCTTTTCTTATTACATTTCTATATTTATTTTTATAGTTTTATGTTTCAATTATATACATTTCTTTTACTACTAGACATGTATTTCTTCCCATAAAAGAAATGCCAAAATATGACTAAAATTTTTCCACAGCCTCATGGATAATGGGATCAATGCAAATGGTGGGATCCATCAACAACTTTTTAAACTTGAATCATTCCCTTTTTTTTTTTTTTTTTTTTTAGAAGGAACCCCCTGTATAATAATTGTATCACAATATGTCCTGCTGATGATCAATTGTATTTTGTGGGGGGAACCTTGGCACTGGCAATAGGTGTTCAATTCATCTGCAGCACCCCCACAGGCCAAATAGAGCATTACACATCTTACATTACAATTGGAAGTTTCGGGTCCTCCAGAGCAAAATTAACTTTTTCAGTGCTGCTCTGGCTAATAGATAAACATCTTTAAAGTCTGTAAGTTATACATGTATGTCCAAGTTCATGTATGGTTGTATGGAGCAGGTTCAATAACTAAGCCCACTCAATTCACCGAGGGTGCAATGAAAGATCAATAAGAACACAAGGCACATAAAGACAAAGCACACAGTTCCTGAAAGTACATCTAGCAGAGGTTTGGTATTAACAGTCCAGTTAAGTAGCCTGACAATTACCTGGGACAATGAACACCTGGAGACAGCCATCACCTCCCAGTCTCAGATTGGACGGCTGAACTGTCGATCAAAACACCGACAGCTCAGCACACTCCTGTACTAGACTGGATGACTGAGTTGTCATGAGTTGTCAGTCAAAGTATTGACAGCTTCAGCACACCCCTGTACTAGATTGGACGGCTGAGCCATCGGTAACTATATATCAAGACACCTTGAGGGGTGGAATAGTGACATCACCCTTCCATGTTGGCCATTAATTATTAGAATGATTTTGACAGCCAATAAAGATGATCAAGGTCTCCACTGGTTGACCGTCCTTTTTTTTTCTTCGACGGAGACGAAGGGATAAAATTAAGAAGCTCCGACATAGTTCTTACTAGTGGGAAAATATTGAAATTAGGCAAGAAAAATCCAAACTGACTATGGAGTTATGGAGAAAAAAAAAGACCAAAAATTCTTGGAGAATTCCAAATGTGGTCAATCTAGTAACACTCAACCTCAAGAGTAGATTCCCAGAGGGTGCCTGACAGCACCCCAAACTGGCAGATCCCCCAATATTGGTAGGATCAAATGATAGGAACCGTGATCATGCTCGACGTCCGCACAGCCAACAAAAAAACGAAAGATAACTATATTACATAACCATGTAGGTGTAATGTTTCTGGCGTAGAGAATATTGCACCTTTAATCATGTTATGCGGAACCTACCCATTTTGAGTGATATTACACGAGTCTACGTTAATATTAATGTATTCTGAACGGGCTTTTGTTTGCGGCCATCAATAATTAAAAATGCACATGTTACAATGCCTCGGGATGTCTGCTAAGAAAAAGGACTATTCCCTTATTTATGAGCAGAGAACAGTTTTGATAAAATTATTTTGAATGAAAAACACAATGACTTTAAGAAGGGGATACATGGTTACATTGACAAAGCCAACAAGTCGTAGTCCAGCGGAAGAGACCTCCAAATCAACCATGATGGAAAAGACAATATTCTGCAATGCGACAGGGTAGTGAGAAGTCTTTTCACTTCTTTTGCATTGTTATAATGGTATGCAAATGAGCTCTCTCCCAGAAAGAATGAAGCCTAACTCTCCAGTGCCACCTATTGGAGGCACCTGACCTATACGTTAAAGTGCTTTCAGTGAACCCTTCGCTTGGTCCATTGCCGAGTCTCTACCGCTTCTCACGGTGACTGTTATGATCTGCAGCGCTAATGTCCCATTGATAGCACTGCAGCCAATCAGTAAGTGGCTTTAGAACCACTCCCCCAAAGAACCCTTTTTACTACAAGATGTAGTAATCTGGATGATAGGCTTCTTGCTGAGACATATTATCTGCCTTGGACAGTTCCTGTCACGCCGTAAGCGGTGATAAAGGGGCAGGACGGCGTACTGGGACCCGCACCTGTCCCTACCACTTTAATGGGGCCCTGGCTTTCCCTTATCTCGGGGGTACCTATGATGGTTAGGAGGCCCGAGCCGCCAGTGTATCCCTGTCTCCTGTGCAGGCCCTATCAGGGGCCCCATCTTTCCCCAAAGGAGGTGGACTGCACCAGTGTAATAATACAACAAATAAAAGGGTATACAGACAAGGTAACTAAAAGGCTTAAACTCACCAAATGCTCACACAACCACAGAGGAAACACAGAGAAGGGAAGAGAAGGAATAAACTTAGGAAGGAAAACAGGTTTAACATGCAACCAAAACTGCAGACACCAATCTCTGTAAATAAACCTCCAACACCAACACTACGCTCCTACAACCTCCAAGCCAGGCAGTAGAACTGATCACTGACACTAGCTGAAGTCAGGACTGGGTCTATATAGAGGATCAGATTACAAAATCCACTTCAGCTGAGAGAGACCCAGCTCTCAGCAACTTAGCAATAAGGTTAACTCCTGCACTGCTGGCACAAAGCAGCCAGGTCAGAATACAGGTGAAGAGCTTCTGTTCACTGTGTGTGAACGAGGCCCAGAGCGCTGCGGTTCTCTGGAACCTCTCTGTCATGGTAGCCCCGTGACAGTTCCACTTGTAGTGTCAGATAATTCCTCTACTTTATGTAGCACTACCTTGCCTTTATTTTTCCAGAATGTCCAATTGCAGAGTCTTCCTGATGACCTTTTAAGGGTGTGAGCATTCCTGTAGAATACATATTTTACCATAACTCCCTTGAAAAACTATGATCATCCATAAAAAGTGGGGTCCACAGAGAAAAATGGGTTTTCATTATGGTGCCTTGTTGTTCTTTCCTCAATGTCCTTTTAACCTGGACCCAATTTCCGACCCTCTTTTTTTTTTTTTAACAAATACTGTAGGAGCACCTTCCACCCTTTTAATCCCCTCTCTCCAAGGGCCCCATTGTGATTGCATGATCTGACTAGTATATTTAATAAACGCCAATGTTCCAAACCTGGTAGATGAGCAGAAACCTGGTTGAGACTTTTCGCCAGGTTTGTTGGTTCCAACAGTCTGACAGGAGAGTCTGTAACTCTTTTAGCTGTCCTTTTCTCAACTCTTCTCAGCTAATTTATGAGCACAAAATGAAATCAATGTTGAATGTGCCTGGAAACAAAAAAAGCCAGTAAAAAAAAGACAAGCTGTGCAACATTTTCAATGAAATGCAATTGCAAAAATGATTTTGCATCCTGAAATACATGCAAAATAGAAAAAAAAAGAATGAAAAAATAAAAATTTTCTCTAAAAATGGACAACCCTTGTCACGAGGGTATCACGTCCCCTTGAGAAACCTGGAGTTAGAAGGTCACGTCGTGTGATGAATCGCAGGTCCTCTTTAATGACGGTGTGGTTCGTGTCCTATTTGAAATGGACTTCCTTTCCATCAGTGTTGAAAGGGTTAAGGACTCTTTCCATTCTGGCTTAGAACCTACAGGTGGTTGTTCCCAGCTGCAGCTGCTAACATCCTCTCAGCTCCCTATATAAACTAGCTCTTGGCGTTTCTTCTTTGCTGATGAAAGAGTTTTCTTCCTGTGCTAAGTGCTAAGCTGAGTATTTGGAGTGGGAGTTGCAGTTGTAGTGATCTGTAGTTTGCTGTAGTATGTGAGTGTTTATCTCCTGGTCCCTATTCCTATTTAGTTAATTCCTCCCTGTCCCTATCCTTTTCCCTATTTTTGGATAGTGCTTTTGTATGATGGAGGTCTTCTGTTAACCCTGTTTTATCTTTGTGCCTTGTTCACCTTACATTTCTGTCCCATTCCTTATGGAGTGGGGGAGGGGACAGATTAGGGTGTAACAGGAGTTTAGTAAGGCTTCGCAACCTTCAAAAGTACCCCCGGGACAGGGCTAGTTAGGGTTCCAGTTCCAGGGACAGTTTGAGGTCCCTCTCTCTTACTTAAGACCGTCACAGCGTGATAACCCCCTTTAAAGAAAAAGCACAGAATGGGTTAACTGAGAATCTGCCAGTAAGCTTTTTTCTGAACTCTCCAATGGAAAAGTCTATAATTCTTTTATCTGTCTTTTTTTGAGTTCTTCTCTGCTGTGTTATGACCACAGAACACATCAAAGCTGAATGTGCAGAAAAACTAAGAGCCGGCAAAAGCAAAACGCTGCGACATTTTTAAGAAACCCAATTGTAAAAAAAACATTTTTAGCCCGAAATGTATGTATATAAGTTAAAAAAAATGATCTCAAAGGATTATTGATAGCGGGACCCATACATTTCTGACATCAGTTGGTTTGCTGATTTATGGTTCCTTATGACTGTGACTTTTATTATGTATCTATGATAAATAAATATATATATATATATATATATATATATATATATATATATATATATAATACATTTGCATATACTGAAAAAATAATCATATTTTACAGAAGAGCCTAATACCAACTTAGGGAAACTCTGAGATCTTATGTTATGGATTTATCAAAACTGTTCAAAAAGGAGAAAAAAACTGTTTGTCTCCCATAGCAACCCATAGCAATGCAGGTATTAATTCAACATTTGTGTTTAAAAAATAACAGTAGAGTTCTAATTGGTTGCTATGGAAACCAGAAAGGGGGTTTAAAAAAATAACAGTTGAGTTCCAATTGGTTGCAATGGAAATCAGAGACCGTTTTAAAAAACAACAGTTGAGTTCTAATTGGTTGCTATGGAAACCAGAAAAGGGTTTTTAAAAAATAACGGTTGAGTTCTAATTGGTTGCTATGGAAACCAGAAAGGGTTTTTTAAAAAATAACGGTTGAGTTCTAATTGGTTGCTATGGAAACAAGAGACAGTTTTACAAAATAACAGTTGAGTTCTAATTGGTTGCTATGGAAACCAGAAAAGGGTTTTTAAAAAATAACGGTTGAGTTCTAATTGGTTGCTATGGAAACAAGAGACTGTTTTAAAAAATAACAGTTGAGTTCTAATTGGTTGCTATGGAAACCAGAAAAGGGTTTTTAAAAAATAACGGTTGAGTTCTAATTGGCTGCTATGGAAACAAGAGATAGTTTTACAAAATAACAGTTGAGTTCTAATTGGTTGCTATGGGAACCAGAAAGGGGGTTTTAAAAAATAACAGTTGAGTTCTAATTGGTTGCTATGGAAATCAGAGACAGTTTTGCTTTTAGGCACCGTTGATAAATGAACCCAAAATTTAACAAAACTGTCTAATATGAAATTGAACCCAAATGCAATTTTTCATTTTAACAGAGCCCTTCTGAAAGATCTCTGATTGGTTATAATGGGCACAACGACCATACATCAGTTAGACAGTTTTGGGCGCAAAGTAGAAAAAATTTTGATTTAACCTCCTCCTAAACAAATATGAATATAACTTCTTTAGGGAAGTAAGAGTCGGAGTGGTTACAAGACCCTCTCGTAGCCACTTATCGATGGGAGGCGCCAGTTAAAGGACGATCTGTCACTTGCTTTAAATATTTAATTTTTTACCGGGTGTAAATGCCGCTGTTCTCCTGAATCCGGCGATACTTTTCTTTTTTTCCTGCTCCTCTCCGTTCCCGAGATATGGCCCCTTCTTCCTTGTATATAAATCCATTTTTTTTAGCCAATTGGGCATGGTGCTCAAGCCGACACCCACAGTGTAGAGTTGAGGAACACGCCCACTTGTCTAAAAAGACCAGATTTATCAAACGGCTATATTTCGGGAACGGAGAGGCGCAGGAAAATAAGAAAAACATCGCCGGATTCAGGAGAACAGCGCCGTTTACACCATCATTTATGGAAAGTGACAGTTTATTCCCATCTTAGAATAAAAATTAAAGGGATAGAGAGACTGGTGGACATCTGTATTTTTAGGAAGATCGGCACTCTGGAAACTCTTCTTGTAACTCTCATAGAAGCTGAGCCTGCTTGATGGCAATGTTTCCGTAACTCCCATTCACATCTATGGAGGTTATGGAAAAAGTGCTTAGCCGTTTCCTTTGCCCCGATCACATGTAGCCGATGCTTGAAGGTAGAAACTAACATCTAAGTCATTAATGGCTGAGATGGGAATACCCCTTTAACTTGTTCATAACTGGGCCCCATCGTCATCGGACCCCATTGAAATCTGCAAAATATGACAAATATCTAATATATACAGTTTATCCACTTGTAAAGTGATTTTTAACAGGTTTTATGTCTTCCAAACCTTATGGTTTTGGTGTCAAAGATTCTATAGAAAAAAATAATTTCTGCCTGGCGTGTATTTATAATGTGTCTTTTCTCCCTTTTCATCATCGATAATGCACCAAGGATCGTATAAAGGTTTGACCCGCTTCCCTTTTGTTAGAACTTTGCGTGTCCTCACGTGTTTGATCCCTCCAATTTCTAGTGACTGTGTTGAAACGTGTCCTATGGTTGAAAAAAAAAAAAAAAATCTCGAGATTTCAATTGTGCCTCGGTGTATTGTCGTGTTTGACGTCAGCAAGCGAAAAGTGGATAAAAAACTAATCTAAGTCTTTTTTTTTTTTTGTCCTATTTTATCGTATAGGAACATCCGAGACCGGAATACGAAACCAAATTGCTTTTGATGAAGGAAAAATGTAAAGCTTGTAAAAAAGGGGTAAGATTATGATGTCATCGATGATGTCATCATTGCAATTTATTTGTTTTACTCGTTATTACTTGTTTTCTACGTTGTAAGAATATACTTCCCTTACCTCTTTTTTGCATTTCTGAAAAAGGGGTAGAGGAAACGGTTGGAACATGTTCATGTGATCGCTGCAGCCTCTTCAAATGGTTGCAGGGAGTATGGAACCTGTCACCCCGTTTTTTCAAGATGAGATAAAAATAGCGCTAAATAGGGGCAGAGCTGTGCTTTAAATTAGTGTATTTTTGGAGCCTTTATTCCCCACCTATGCTGCCGAAATACCTTTGTAAAGTCGCCGTTTTGGGCTGTCACTCACGCTGGTCTGGTCATATGGGCGTGGTGACATCGCTGTTTCTCCCCCAGATCTTGGTCATCTTTCCGTTGGTGGCGTAGTGGTTTGCGCATGCCCAACAGGCGAATCCAGTGCGCAGGTGAAGGAAAAGAGCGCGATCTGCGCTATTCCACGGTTTATCGGTGGGCGCGGCCATCTTTGTGAGGCCGCACGTGCGCAGATGGTACTTCTCAGCTTCCCGGGGCTTCAGGAAAATGGCCGCGCGTGTGCAGATGGAGATCGCGGCGGCCATTTTCCTGAAGCCGAGTTCCCTTAAAGGCTAGTATAAAACGACGTATACCGTATATATATTTTTTATGTCGATTATACCAGATTTTGCTGCATCTTTCAAGTCACTTGTGCCCCCGATTAATAAAAATTGGACCCAAGAGACTGATTTTGACGAATATTTCCCAAAAATGGCCATTAAATTTGAAAAAGATAAAAAATGTAAAGCTAAAATAAATTAAAAAAATCGAAATAATCATATTAAATAGTACAATTAAAAAGGACAGGATTTAACAATATTTTTAAAGGTATCAACTTAATGATTAAGATATTATATTTTAATTTAAAAAAATCAATTTAAATAAATGTTCATGTGATTACTGCAGCCTCTTCAATGTTTACATGGGGTTTTAAACTGGTTTATACCTTTCATATCAACGGCCTGTCCAAAGGATTAGCCATCACATTTTAAAAGATTAAATAATAAAAATAAAACACATAAAATCACTATAATAATAATAATAATAATAGTAATCAGGGCCGGACTGGGACTAAAATTCAGCCCTGGCATTTGAAGTTACACAGGTCCACTTGTCACACGGTGACTGTATAATATCTTTGTACACTTGTAGGTTACAAAAAGTGAGGGGAGTGTAACATGACTATATAACATATAATTACAGCTGTATCCAGCATTCCAGCTCAGCCCCCATAGAATGTAATGCAGCACAGCCCCCATAGAATGTAATACAGCCAGTCCCCATAGAATGTAATGTAGCCAGTCCCCATAGAATGTAATGCAGCCAGTCCCCATAGAATGTAATGTAGCCAGTCCCCATAGAATGTAATGCAGCCAGCCCCCATAGAATGTAATGCAGCCAGTCCCCATAGAATGTAATGCAGCACAGCCCCCATAGAATGTAATGTAGCCAGTCCCCATAGAATGTAATGCAGCCAGTCCCCATAGAATGTAATGCAGCCAGCCCCCATAAAATGTAATGCAGCCAGCCCCATAGAATGTAATGCAGCACAGCCACCATAGAATGTAATGCAGCACAGCCCCATAGAATGTAATATAGCCAGTCCCCATAGAATGTAATGCAGCCAGCCCCCATAGAATGTAATGCAGCCAGCCCCATAGAATGTAATGCAGCCAGCCCCCATAGAATGTAATGCAGCACAGCCCCATAGAATGTAATGCAGCACAGCCCCATAGAATGTAATGCCGCCATTCCCCATAGAATGTAATGCAGCACAGACCCCATAGAATGTAATGCAGCCAGTCCGTCCCCATAGAATGTAATGCAGCCAGCCCCCATAGAATGTAATGCAGCCAGCCCCATAGAATGTAATAAAGCCAGCCCCCATAGAATGTAATGCAGCACAGCCCCCATAGAATGTAATACAGCACAGCCCCCATAGAATGTAATGCAGCACAGCCCCACAGAATATAATGCAGCACAGCCCCACAGAATGTAATGCAGCCAGTCCCCATAGAATGTAATGCAGCACAGCCCCATAGAATGTAATGCAGCACAGCCCCCATAGAATGTAATGCAGCCAGTCCCCATAGAATGTAATGCAGCCAGCCCCCATAGAATGCAATACAGCCAGCCCCCATAGAATGTAATGCAGCCAGTCCCCACAGAATGTAATGCAGCACAGCCCCATAGAATGTAATGCAGCACAGCCCCCATAGAACGTAATGCAGCACAGCCCCATAGAATGTAATGCAGCACAGCCCCAGAATATAATGCAGCACAGCCCCACAGAATGTAATGCAGCCAGTCCCCATAGAATGTAATGCAGCACAGCCCCATAGAATGTAATGCAGCACAGCCCCCATAGAATGTAATGCCGCCAGCCCCCATAGAATGTAATGCAGCACAGACCCCATAGAATGTAATGCAGCACAGCCCCATAGAATGTAATGCAGCACAGCCCCACAGAATATAATGCAGCACAGCCCCACAGAATGTAATGCAGCCAGTCCCCATAGAATGTAATGCAGCACAGCCCCATAGAATGTAATGCAGCACAGCCCCATAGAATGTAATGCCGCCAGCCCCCATAGAATGTAATGCAGCACAGACCCCATAGAATGTAATGCAGCCAGTCCGTCCCCATAGAATGTAATGCAGCCAGCCCCCATAGAATGTAATGCAGCCAGCCCCATAGAATGTAATAAAGCCAGCCCCCATAGAATGTAATGCAGCACAGCCCCCATAGAATGTAATACAGCACAGCCCCCATAGAATGTAATGCAGCACAAACCCCATAGAATGTAATGCAGCACAGCCCCATAGAATGTAATGCAGCACAGCCCCCATAGAATGTAATGCAGCCAGTCCCCATAGAATGTAATGCAGCCAGCCCCCATAGAATGCAATACAGCCAGCCCCCATAGAATGTAATGCAGCCAGTCCCCATAGAATGTAATGCAGCCAGTCCCCATAGAATGTAATGCAGCACAGCCCCATAGAATGTAATGCAGCCAGCCCCCATAGAATGTAATGCAGCACAGACCCCATAGAATGTAAGGCAGCCAGTCCCCATAAAATGTAATGTAGCCAGTCCCCATAGAATGTAATGCAGCCAGCCCCCATAGAATGTAATGCAGCCAGCACCATAGAATGTAATGCAGCACAGCCACCATAGAATGTAATGCAGCACAGCCCCATAGAATGTAATGTAGCCAGTCCCCATAGAATGTAATGCAGCCAGCCCCCATAGAATGTAATGCAGCCAGCCCCATAGAATGTAATGCAGCCAGCCCCCATAGAATGTAATGCAGCACAGCCCCATAGAATGTAATGCAGCACAGCCCCATAGAATGTAATGCCGCCAGCCCCCATAGAATGTAATGCAGCACAGACCCCATAGAATGTAATGCAGCCAGTCCGTCCCCATAGAATGTAATGCAGCCAGCCCCCATAGAATGTAATGCAGCCAGCCCCATAGAATGTAATAAAGCCAGCCCCCATAGAATGTAATACAGCACAGCCCCCATAGAATGTAATGCAGCACAGACCCCATAGAATGTAATGCAGCACAGCCCCATAGAATGTAATGCAGCACAGCCCCCATAGAATGTAATACAACATAGTCCCCATAGAATGTAATGCAGCCAGCCCCATAGAATGTAATGCAGCACAGCCCCACAGAATATAATGCAGCACAGCCCCACAGAATGTAATGCAGCCAGCCCCCATAGAATGTAATGCAGCACAGACCCCATAGAATGTAATGCAGCCAGTCCCCATAGAATATAATGCAGCACAGCCACCATACAATATAATGCAGCGCTGTCCAGCCCCATAGAATGTAATGCAGCCAGCCCCCATAGAATGTAATGCAGCACAGACCCCATAGAATGTAATGCAGCCAGTCCCCATAGAATGTAATGCAGCACAGCCACCATACAATATAATGCAGCGCTGTCCAGCCCCATAGAATGTAATGCAGCCAGCCCCCATAGAATGTAATGCAGCACAGACCCCATAGAATGTAATGCAGCCAGTCCCCATAGAATGTAATGCAGCACAGCCACCATACAATATAATGCAGCGCTGCCCAGCCCCATAGAATGTAATGCAGCCATGCCATGTAATAATAAAAAAAAAAACACTGACTCTACTCACCTTTCCTCTTGCCCCGCGCTGCTCCAGCCTTCGGTCTCAGCAGCTGCAGTCTGCCCGCCCGGTCACACAGCAGGTGCGCGATGATATAACGTCATTGCGCACGCGCAGTGTAAGCGGCAGTCGGAGCGGGGAATGACGGGAGAGGGAGCGACAGCAGACGCTCTCTCCCCATCATTGCATTCAACTGTACCGGTGTCTATGACGCCGGTATAGTTGAATGTGGGGCCGGGAGTGTGCCGACAGCGGGGGGAGTGTGCCGACAGCGGCACACTCGAGCGGCCCACTACTGCCATCGGCCCTTCTGGCATTTGCCAGAACTGCCCGATGGCCAGTCTGGCACTGATAGTAATAATAATATCATATTATAGCAAAAGGACAAGGATACAAAATATTGATTATTTTATTTTATTTTTCTTATCAAAAAAACTCAGACATTTTGCAATTTTCATACTGTCCAATGGACCTAAGTTTTGACTGACAAATTCTGCTCTTTACAGAAGATTTTTCAAAAGTCTCATTATCATCACAGACAGGATAACAATAACAGGTAATGTCTATATACACAATAGATAACACAGAATCCTTTATTTACGTGATGTCACAGCTCACCTCCTCCTCCTCCTGTACAATGACTGAGAACACCTCTATATACAGTAGATAACACAGGATCCACCATTCACAATAGGTGATGTCACAGCTCACCACCTCCTCCTGTACAATGACTGATAACTCCTCTATATACAGTAGATAACACAGGATCCACCACTCACAATAGGTGATGTCACAGCTCACCTCCTCCCCCTGTACAATGACTGATAACACCTCTATATACAGCAGATAACACAGGATCCACCATTCACAATAGGTGATATCACAGCTCACCTCCTCCTCCTGTACAATGACTGATAACACTTCCATATACAGTAGATAACACAGGATCCACCACTCACAATAGGTGATGTCACAGCTCACCTCCTCCCCCTGTACAATGACTGATAACACCTGTATATACAGTAGATAACACAGGATCCACCATTCACAATAGGTGATGTCACAGCTCACCTCCTCCTCCTGTACAATGACTGATAACACCTCTATATACAGTAGATAACACAGGATCCACCATTCACAATAGGTGATGTCACAGCTCACCTCCTCCTCCTGTACAATAACTGATCACACCTCTATATACAGTAGATAACGCAGGATCCACCATTCACAATAGGTGATGTCACAGCTCACCTCCTCCTCCTGTACAATTACCGATAACACCTCTATATACAGTAGATAACACAGGATCCACTATTCATAATAGGTGATGTCACAGCTCACCTCCTCTTCCTCCTGTACAATGACTGATAACACCTCTATATACAGTAGATAACACAGGATCCACCATTCACAATAGGTGATGTCACAGCTCACCTACTCCTCCTGTACAATGACTGATAACACCTCTATACAGTAGATAACACAGGATCCACCATTCACAATATGTGATGTCACAGCTCACCTCCTCCCCCTGTACAATGACTGATAACACCTCTATATACAGTAGATAACACAGAATCCAACATTCACAATACGTGATGTCACAGCTCACCTCCTCCCCCTGTACAATGACTGATAACACCTCTATATACAGCAGATAACACAGGATCCACCATTCGCAATAAGTGATATCACAGCTCACCTCCTCCTCCGGTACAATGACTGATAACACTTCTATATACAGTAGATAACACAGGATCCACCATTCACAATAGGTGATGTCACAGCTCACCTCCTCCTCCTGTACAATAACTGATCACACCTCTATATACAGTAGATAACGCAGGATCCACCATTCACAATAGGTGATGTCACAGCTCACCTCCTCCTCCTGTACAATTACCGATAACACCTCTATATACAGTAGATAACACAGGATCCACTATTCATAATAGGTGATGTCACAGCTCACCACCTCCTCCTGTACAATGACTGATAACACCTGTATATACAGTAGATAACACAGGATCCACCATTCACAATAGGAGATGTCACAGCTCACCTCCTCCTCCTGTACAATGACTGATAACACCTCTATATACAGCAGATAACACAGGATCCACCATTCACAATAGGTGATGTCACAGCTCCCCTCCTCCTCCTGTACAATGACTGATAACACTATATACAGCAGATAACACAGGATCCACCATTCACAATAGGTGATGTCACAGCTCACCTCCTCGTCCTGTACAATGACTGAAAATACCTCTATATACAGTAGATAACACAGGATCCACCATTCACAATAGATGATATCACAGCTCACCTCCTCCTCCTTTACAATGACTGATTACACCTCTATATACAGTAGATAACACAGGATCCACCATTTACAATAGGTGATGTCACAGCTCACCTCCTCCTCCTGTACAATGACTGATAACACCTCTATATACAGTAGATAACAGAGGATCCACCATTCCCAATAGGGGATATCACAGCTCACCTCCTCCTGTACAATGACTGATAACACCTCTATATACAGTAGATAACACAGGATCCACTATTCACAATAGGTGATGTCACAGCTCACCTCCTCCTCCGTACAATGACTGATAACACCTCTATATACAGTAGATAACACAGGATCCATCATTCACAATAGGTGATGTCACAGCTCACCTCCTCCTCCTGTACAATGACTGATAACACCTCTATATACAGCAGATAACACGGGATCCACCATTCACAATAGGTGATATCACAGCTCACCTCCTCCTCCTGTACAATGACTGATAACACCTCTATATACAGTAGATAACACAGGATCCACCATTCACAATAGGTGATGTCACAGCTCACCTCCTCCTCCTGTACAATGACTGATAACACCTCTATATACAGTAGATAACACAGGATCCACCATTCACAATAGATGATGTCACAGCTCACCTCCTCCTCCTTTACAATGACTGATTACACCTCTATATACAGTAGATAACACAGGATCCACCATTTACAATAGGTGATGTCACAGCTCACCTCCTCCTCCTGTACAATGACTGATAACATCTCTATATACAGTAGATAACACGGGATCCACCATTCACAATAGGTGATGTCACAGCTCACCTCTTACTCCTGTACAATGACTGATAACACTATATACAGCAGATAACACAGGATCCACCATTCACAATAGGTGATGTCACAGCTCACCTCCTCCTCCTGTACAATGACTGAAAATACCTCTATATACAGTAGATAACACAGGATCCACCATTCACAATAGATGATATCACAGCTCACCTCCTCCTCCTTTACAATGACTGATTACACCTCTATATACAGTAGATAACACAGGATCCACCATTTACAATAGGTGATGTCACAGCTCACCTCCTCCTCCTGTACAATGACTGATAACACCTCTATATACAGTAGATAACAGAGGATCCACCATTCCCAATAGGGGATATCACAGCTCACCTCCTCCTGTACAATGACTGATAACACCTCTATATACAGTAGATAACACAGGATCCACCATTCACAATAGGTGATGTCACAGCTCACCTCCTCCTCCGTACAATGACTGATAACACCTCTATATACAGTAGATAACACAGGATCCATCATTCACAATAGGTGATGTCACAGCTCACCTCCTCCTCCTGTACAATGACTGATAACACCTCTATATACCGCAGATAACACGGGATCCACCATTCACAATAGGTGATATCACAGCTCACCTCCTCCTCCTGTACAATGACTGATAACACCTCTATATACAGTAGATAACACAGGATCCACCATTCACAATAGGTGATGTCACAGCTCACCTCCTCCTCCTGTACAATGACTGATAACACCTCTATATACAGTAGATAACACAGGATCCACCATTCACAATAGATGATGTCACAGCTCACCTCCTCCTCCTCCTATACAATGACTGATAACATCTCTATATACAGTAGATAACACGGGATCCACCATTCACAATAGGTGATGTCACAGCTCACCTCCTCCTCCTATACAATGACTGATAAGATCTCTATATACAGTAGATAACACGGGATCCACCATTCACAATAGGTGATGTCACAGCTCACCACCTCCTCCTCCTATACAATGACTGATAACATCTCTATATACAGTAGATAACACGGGATCCACCATTCACAATAGGTGATGTCACAGCTCACCTCTTACTCCTGTACAATGACTGATAACACCTCTATATACAGTAGATAACACAGAATCCACCATTCACAATAGGTGATGTCACAGCTCACCTCTTACTCCTGTACAATGACTGATAACACCTCTATATACAGTAGATAACACAGAATCCACCATTCACAATAGGTGATGTCACAGCTCACCTCTTACTCCTGTACAATGACTGATAACACCTCTATATACAGTAGATAACACAGAATCCACCATTCACAATAGGTGATGTCACAGCTCACCTCCTCCTCTACAATGACTGATAACACCTCTATATACAGTAGATAACACAGAATCCACCATTCACAATAGGTGATGTCACAGCTCACCTCCTCCCCCTCCCTTCACAATCTCTTTTGCCCTCATCAGTACGTTCTCATTTCACACTTCAGTATACCGTAGTCTGGCCTGCGCACAGTACGATTCAGTCTTTTGTTGCTAATGTCCATGTGGCTTTATAGCATTAGGCCAGTGTGAAAATTGAAAGATTTCTTATTTTCCTTTATATACAAACTGCAAGATGAAAAATAAAATACTAACTTTTTAAAAAAAATATATATATACAGTTAACATTAAAAAACTTAGATCATTTTCTGATGAAAAATTAAATTTAATAAATGGGAAAAAAGGCTAATTTGAGTTAAAATACATTAAATAAATAAATAAAATAAATAAGTAAATAAAAATATATAAATAAATAAAATAAAATATATAAGTAAATAAAATAAAATATATAAGTAAATAAAATAAATAAAATATTAAATATATAAAATAATAAAATATATAAAATAATAATAATAATAATAATAATAAATAAAATAATAATAATAAAATATTAAGGTCTTCGTAAAAGACCTTAACAGCCCAGAATATCGCCATGTAACAATTCCAAATTTCACGTACAAAAAAAACACTGTAACAAATGAGAACAATATCCAGAATGCCTCTTGCCCGGTATTCTACGAGCACAGTATGGAATATTAAGTTACCCGATAAATCCAGATCTTCTCTACACATGGCTATAGACTTTTTTTTTTTTTTTTTGTCCAAGAAATTTACAACCCCAAGTCGGGAATATTTACTTTTCTCTCTTTCTTTATGAAACATGTTTCCGAGGTCCAAAGATTTAAATGAGGGTGTAGTTAAAAAAAAAAAAAAAAATAGAAAAATAATAAAATAAAATAAAATAAAAACATTTAAGCCTGTTCGGGTTTCTTTTACGGTCCGGAGACATCTGGTAGCCTATGAGAGTGATCGGCGCTGATTCATTATGATGTCATCACTGCTGGACGGGATCCACTTCCAGACATGTGGGGAAGTGTAACTTTTTTACCCAAGAGGGGCATTGACAAAAGACTGGGGTATTATCATTGTATCAATATCCCTAAATAACATTTCCTATTAAAAAATAGGATTAAGCTCTAAGGAGACTTACACATGACATGGAAACTTTGCGCAAGTGCCGTCAAGAATGTCTTCGCGAAAGTTTCTTTTTCTAAATCCAAAAATTAGTTTTAAAGTTTTTTTTTTTTTTTTTCAAATAGAATTAATTTCCCCATGTACGTTTATACGACGTTATCCCTCCCAGGTTGCGTGGATATTAATACACAGTCGTAGTTTCTGGGAAACTAACTTGCCACTTGCATCATGTATAATGGAGTTTTAAAATATCAAGTGCTACAAAAGTCGTATACGCCAACAATACATATATATATATATATTTTTTTTTTCCAAAGTTCGTATTGTATAGCGCTGACGTTGTGACTTCATTTCATAAATAATTGATCGGGCGTTAGTCAAGAATCATCCTAAGCTGCGTTGGTGTGAATTTAATATTGGATTGAACCCCTAAGGCACCCCATGATCTTTCCACAGCTTGCAAATAAAACAAACTATTCAGTACTATATGCGTGCCGGAAACATAAAATTAAATATTAAAGGGATGGTCCAGGATTAACCTTTTTAGGATAAGTCATCAATATTAGATGAGTTCACCCCCAACGATCAGCTGAAACTGACAAAAGTTATGAAAGCCTGTGTAAAAGCCCAGGCAAGGAATGAAGCAGCCACTTTATGGCGAATCTGGAGAGTGATAGGACGTCGTATCTCACAGTTTAGTGCAGGAAACATAACATGAAATATTAAAGGGATGGTACAAAACTAAGATATTAGGATGAGTCATCAAAATAAGATGGGTTCACCCCCAACGATCAGCTAATACTGACGAAAGCTCACAGTGTACCGAGCCAGGACAGCACAGCTCCGGATGATGTGTTGTGGACGTTCTTGGGTACTGCAACTCAATCCACAGTAGGAGCTACAATGCAGTTGTGGCTTCATATACTGTTAATACCGTCACATGACCTCTTAAACGACTGGTTGGGTTTCCCCATAATGCCGTGCAGCTATTACATTATATGATGTAGCACAGCCAATCAGAAGAGACTATCAAAAGCCTGTTTAAAAGCCCAGACAATGAATGAAGCAGCCACTTTGTGGCGAATCTGGATAGTGATAGGACGTCATATCTCACAGTTTAGTAAATACTATATCCGTGCAGGAAACAAAATGAAAAAATTAAAGGGTTGATAAAGATCTAAGATATTAGGATAAGTCATCAAAATCAGATGGGTTCACCCCCAAAGAACAGCTGATACTGATGAAAGTTCACAGTGTACCGAGCCAGGACAGCACAGCTCCGGATGATTTGTTGTGGCCGTTCTCGGGTACTGCGGTTCAACCCACATTTACTTCAGTAGTAGTCACAATGCTGTTCTGGATTCATATACTGTAAATACCGTCATGTGACCTCTTAAATGACTGGCTGGGTTTCCCTATAATGCCTTGCCGCTTTCACATTACATGATGTAGCACAGCCAATCAGGTGGTACCATCACAGCCTGTATGAAAGCCCAGGTAAGGAATGAAGCAGCCACTTTGTGGCGAATCTGGATAGTGATAGGACGTCACAGCTCATAGCTTAACCACAGAGATAAGGGGAGAACGTTCACTGAATAAACTGTACAGAGAGTGTGTGACAGCACAGCAGTGAAGAATGCTAATGTTTTAGGAAAACAGAATAAGGTCAGACATGTTTTTCTAGGCAACTGGAAGCTTTGCAGTACTTTCAAGTTGAGTCAAATCACTTTTTTTTAATTTTATCAAGATTTTTCAGATTCTTTCATTTCAAAGTAGCACCTTTATTGCCTTTATTGCATTGTTTTATGTAAGGAGCAGTTATTTTGGCCAATGAATGGTTATATTTGCATGGGACTCCTAGTTTGGCACTGTCCAATATATCATTTTTGTAGCGCACAGATGGAGCAGTCACTAGAGACACTAAAGGACAGCCGTTTGCCCAATAATATGGACAATATATGGTACTTTTAGTTCACCATCCGAAGGGTATTTTGCCATTCATTAGGCCTATCTGTACATGCAAAGAAGTTCTCTTCCCAGTAGCGAACTGGCTCACTAGTGCCACCTAAAAGAATTACTAAAGGCACTTGGGAAAGGTTGAAGTTAAAGAGGTTTTCCACTTCTTATAAATTGAGGACCAATCTTTAGATTGAAATATTCTATATGTGTTACTCTGTAATAATCAGAAATCAAGCCGATGTATATAAACAATTGAGGCACCCGACTATACAATAAAAATAAAAAGTTAATTATTAAAATCAAAGAAACAATTAAAGCAAGTGGAGGCCGATGAGAGACACAAAAAAAATAAATAAAGATGCATTACAGTCAGACATACCCAAAAATAAAATAGAATGTGCCCGCACCTCAGACCTCGACGTGTGTTTTTGACCCTACTTATCTTCAAGATATAGGTTATCAATATCATTTTGCTTGCGGTCAGCCACCCATTAGCCAGATGTAACGGTGCCTGGATCCGGAGCAGCACAGCTCTGTACACTCTTTAGTGGTCGTTTGTGAATACTGAAGCTGATTTCCCATTAAAGTGAAAAGAAGCCGAACCTCGGTACCCGAGAATGGTCACTGCATAGCGTGGAGTGTATGGAGCTTGTGCGGAGCTGGCTACGGACGTTTTCCAGCACGGAGCACCCATACGTCCATCTTATTGTTGTGTTTAATTAGAGATTTGCTTGCTCGTCAGTTTAAGGAGTACAAATCTCTCCTGGAGAGTGTGCAGCCTCACAAGCAGTGGAAGACATGTGGGCTGGATCTCATGTATACATAAGGGCTACATTAGCATTTCTGGCCGGCATCTGGTGGGCGCATGCGTGCCTTTGTTCCTCTCTCTAGGTGGCATCCCTGATATACAACCCTGCAGACAGGCTGGAGACTGGGGTTCTGGAAAATTCTCGAGCAAATGTTTAAGGGTGAGAGTGTGAACACTTCTGGCCAACCATGGGGCTGAGCTGATTAGAGGGAGAACAATAAGCCTCATATTTAGTGAGGGAATTGGTGCAGTGTTGAGGGACAAGGATCTGCTGCTGAGGTTCTAATGTCCATGTACAGATGTCCCATGGACATTGGAGATTGGTTGCAAGCAGGGCTGGATACATGTGCTATAGTCAAGGGATCTGTTGTCTGGACTTGAGGAACTATCCTAAGGACTGTTGTTGACGACTGATGCTGGATACACCTGCTACGGTCATGGGATCTGTCATCTGGATTTGAGGAACTATCCTAAGGACTATTGTTGCCAGCTGGAGCTGGATACACCTGCTACGGTCGTGGAATCTGTCATCTGGATTTGAGGAACTATCCTAAGGACTATTGTTGCCGGCTGGAGCTGGATACATGTGCTACGGTTGTGGAATCCATCGTCTGAAGGAGCATGGACTGTGACTACCAACTCTACTAGCAGCAGATACAAAAGCTGTGGCCCAACCAAAAGTTGGGAGACAGTTGGTATCACCTGGTACGTGGGCAGTGGAAATACCAGTCCCAGGTTGGGATCTGGTAGACCGGGGGCATTTCATTATGGCCATCTACCCAGAATTGCTGTAAGACTATGGACATAAAGAATAAAAAAAATAGTTGTATCCCCTGGGTTATTACAACCCACAACCTGAGATCTTCACAGAGCTCTTTACATCTAGCCACCTCCAGAGTTGATAACTGATCAGTGAAGGTGCCAAGCGTAAAACTTTCACCAGTCCAATATTAAAGAGCTTTATAATTCTGGACAAGCCCTTAAAGGTGCTCCTCCTCAGCCCTTATGACAACCCTCTGTCCCACAATATTAATATAAGAAATTCAGCTTCGTTGAAACCAATCAGATCTTTTATTCTTTCCCCGTAGGAGCAAATTACAAGTCGGATTCGGATAAAATTTTTGCTTGTTACAATTAGCCCTTGTGTTCCACTGCGTTGCCCAAACACCGGGCAGGAAGTGTTGTCATAAGCCCCCCAGGTTGCGTTCCTTCCACAGGAGCTTTTAAAGTATGAAAACACAACATTTAATTGGATATTTATTTTTATATATATATATTTATATTATGTATTTTATATTTCTTTTTTCTCTCTTTGTTGTAATTCTCTGTTTATTGTTCCGATATCACTGTCTGTGTAGCTTTCGAGCCCTCGCCTTCGGGGGTCCGTCCATTCAGATAAACATAATAATAAACTATGTAGTAATATATTACAACATCAGAAGAAAATCTGTAGCAAATTCATGGACTTACATACAATAATGCCAAAATGGCACCGAGCTAGTGACGAATAACTCTTACTCAATCTTTCTTTATGAGACAGATACATACAGCGAGCTCTACAGCAGAACAGCAGCAGTGCCCCCATAACAGCAGCAGCAATAACCCCCTATAGCATTTACTTAAGAAGTAACTTCATACTGTAGTAGTACCAGCCACAGTGGCCAAATAAAAATGATGGTAGCCGCAACCTTTACTCTATTATGCCCCCATAAAAGTACCGTACTAACCATTTTGTCCTGCAAGCCACAGTGCCTCAAAACGAGCAGTAGTAGCCACATTAGCAATGTCAGTGCCACATGAAAGTGTCAGTATCAGTGCCTCCATAACAGAGTGTCCCCATTACAATGCACAAGAAATGACAGCAAAACCAAGAAATGAGCCGGACTATATGGTGTTATATGTGCAAATTATAAGAGCACAGACCAGGAGGAGCTACACTGACTCATAACAATACCAGCCATGATGTCCCAATAACACTACCAGCCAGAGATACTCATTAATAATGTCTGCTACAATGCCACATAACGGTGCCAGTACCAGTGCCAACCACAGTAACCTTATACCAGTAATAGCCATGTTACCCCATAACATTTACAGCATTAGTGCCCCAATAACACTACCAGCCAGAGCCACTCATCAACCCCATATCATTACCAGCCAAAGTAACCCATGAACAATGCCAGCCACAATGTCTCATAATGATGCCAGTACCAGTGCTTCCATAACAGGTTTACATCAGTTATAGTGTCTCCATGCCAGTGCCAACCACAGTAACCCCATACCAGTAGTAGCTAATTTGCCCCATAACAATCCAATCAATTAATGCCCCGATATCACTACCAGCCGCAGTTACTCATTAATTATGTCATCCACAATGCCACATAACGATGCCAGTACCAGTGCTTCCATAACAGCTTTACATCAGATACATTGACTCTACACCAGTGCCAAACACCATAACCTTATACCAGTAGTCGTCACTTTGCCCCATAATAATACCAACCATTGTGCCCCAATATCACTACCAGCCAAATGACCCCATTAACAATGTCAGCCACAGTGTCACATAACGATGCCAGTACCAGTGCTTCCATAACGGCTTTACATCAGTTATAGTGTCTCCATACCAGTGCCAACCACCGTAATCCTATACCAGTAGTAGTCATGTTGGCCCATAACAATAGCAGCCATAGTGCCCCATTGTCACTACCAGCCACAGATACTCACTAATAACGTCATCCCCAATGTCACATAACGATGCCAGTACCAGTGCTTCCATAACGGCTTTACATCAGTTACAGTGCCTCCATATCGGTTCCAAAAACAGTAACCCCCATACCAGTAGTAGACACATTGCCCCATAACAATACCAGCCATAGTGCCCCAATGTCACTACCAGCCAAAGTAACCCATTAACAATGTCAGCCACAGTGTCACATAACGATGCGAGTACCAGTGTTTCCATAACAGCTTTACATCAGTTATAGTGCCTCCATAGCAGTTCCAACCACCGTAACCCCATACCAGTAGTGGTCACGTTACCCCATAACAATGCCAGCCATAGTGCCCCAATATCCCTACCAGCCAAATGCCTCCATTAGCAATGTCAGCCACAATGTCACATAACGATGCGAGTACCAGTGTTTCCATAACAGCTTTACATCAGTTATAGTGCCTCCATAGCAGTTCCAACCACCGTAACCCCATACCAGTAGTAACCACTTTGCCCCATAACAATAGCCATAGTGCCCCAATATCACTGCCAGCCACAGTTCCTCATTAACATGTCCACCATAAAAGTGGCACAACAATACCAGTTACTGTGCCCTCGATACAGTGACAGTCACAATAAACCCGTACGAGCCACAGTGCCCCATAACAATGGCAGCCGTAGTGCCTCAATGTCACTGCCACAGTGCCCCATAACAATGGCAGCCGTAGTATCTCTATCAGTGCCTGTATAAGTGTTACTTACTGTTCCCCATAACTGTGCTCACTATACCAACCCGACTCCAGTACTAGGCACATTGCCCATAGCAATATCAGCTATGGTGACCCCACAACATGACCAGTCGCAGTGCCTCCATAACAGTGCCACCCGCAGCAGTTTCTTTATGTATCTCGGTATATTTACAGCCTACAAAGTTCCAAAAAGTCATTTATATTCCGCGTCGGACGTTCTGCTAATAAGATCTGGACACAACTTCCTGCAGTTCAGGATAAAATGTCCCCTTGGTGCTGGGGAGGAAAGTCCAGGTAATCATCCAACCCCCAAGGAAGCATTGACCCCGTATAACTTCCCATCCAGACAGTTTCCAGGAAATCCTAAACAGAGCTGCCTCTTAAGGGGTCCGGAGACGAGGACATGATGTATTGCTAGGGGGTCGCATGGAAATCTCCAGCAAAAGATATAATACTTAGCAGCAGTCACCTGGCCATGGCGCAGTGGGTGGTCAGTGCTGAGAACGCAAGGAGAAGATGTCATCTGGTCACTGTATAGCGGTATTATTATTGTGCGTGGTATGCTGTGATTTTTGCATTGTGTTGAACATATACTTTAACATTGTGCAGCTTATTATCGGAGCAGTGTATGGCAGGGGCTATGTTGTAGTTTTGTTTTTTGGTGACTGCACGACCAGTATTTGGCAATCTTATCAATAGGCAATTAGAGTACAGACATATGTACATTGTATGACAGTATGGGAGTAAGGGGGTGACACTAATAAGAGGGGCACAATTCAATCATCACCAGACCTGTTTATAGGCAATGGTTCTTATAAAGACCCCTGACTCTAGTCAAGTTATTAAAGATATATAGAGATAAATAATAGATAGATAATAGAGAGATAGATAGATAGATAATAGATAGATAATAGATTAGATAGATAATAAATATATAGATAATAGATAGATAGATAATAAATATATAGATAATAGATAGATGATAATAGATAGATAGATAATAGATAGATAAATAATAGATAGATAATAGAGAGATAGATAGATAGATAATAGATAGATAATAGATAATAGATTAGATAGATAATAAATATATAGATAATAGATAGATAGATAATAAATATATAGATAATAGATAGATAGATAATAAATATATAGATAATAGATAGATAATAGACAGAAAACAGATAATAGATAGATAGATGATAGATAATAGATTATAGATACATGATAGATAGATAGATAATAGATAGATACAGTTGTGTGAAAAAGTGTTTGCCCCCTTCCTGATAGATAATAGACAATAATAGATAGATAATAGCTAGATAGATAATAGATAGATAATAGATAGATAGATAATAGATAGATAATAGATTATAGATAGATAATAGATAGATAATAGATAGATAATAGATAATAGATAGATAATAGATAGATAATAGATAGATAGATAATAGATAATAGATAATAGATAGATAATAGATAGATAGATAATAGATAGATAATAGATAATAGATAGATAATAGATAGATAGATAATAGATAGATCGATAGATAGATAGATAATAGATAGATAATAGATAGATAGATAATAGATAATAGATAATAGATAGATAATAGATAATAGATAGATAATAGATAGATAGATAATAGATAGATAATAGATAGATAGATAATAGATAGATAATAGATAGATAGATAATAGATAGATAATAGATAGATAGATAATAGATAGATAATAGATAGATAATAGATAATAGATAGATAATAGATAGATAGATAGATAATAGATAGATAATAGATAGATAATAGATAGATAATAGATAGATAATAGATAGATAATAGATAGATAGATAATAGATAGATAATAGATAGATAGATAGATAGATAATAGATAGATAGATAATATATAGATAGATAGATAGATGATAGATAGATAGATAAGATAGATAGATAATATATAGATAATAGATAGATAGATAATAGATAGATAATAGATAGATAGATAATAGATAGATAGATAATAGATAGATAGATAATAGATAGATAGATAGATAATAGATAGATAGATAGATAATATATAGATAGATAGATGATAGATAGATAGATAGATAAGATAGATAGATAATAGATAGATAGATAATAGATAGATAATAGATAGATAGATAGATAAGATAGATAGATAATAGATAGATAATAGATGCATGCAGTTGTGTGAAAAAGTGTTTGCCCCTTCCTGATTTCCTATTCTTTTGCATATTTGTGACACTTAAATGATTCAGTTCACCAAACACATTTAAACATTAGAAAAAGATAATACAAGTAATCACAAAATGCAGTTTTTAAATTAAGGTATTTATTATAAAGGGAAAAAGAAATGAAAATCTACAGGGCCCTGTGTGAGAAATTGATTGCACCCCTCCCCTTAAAACATACATTAATTGTGGTTTATCACATCTTTGAGAACCTGAGTTCAAATTCCCTCACCAAACCCCGGACTGATTACTGCCACACCTGTTCTCAATCAAGAAATCATTTAAATAGGACCTGCCTGGCAAAGTGAAGTAGACCGAAAGTTCCTCAAAAGCTAGACATCATGCCTCGATTCTGGAACAAATGAGTAGCAAAGTAATTGAGATCGATCAGTTTGGAAAAGGTTATAAAGCCATTTCTAAAGCTTTGGGACTCCAGTGAGCCACAGTGAGAAACATTATCCAAAAATGGTGAAAACATGGAACAGTGGTGAACCTTTGCAGGAGTAATCGGCCAATCATTATTACCCCACGAGCGCTGTGATGACTTATCAAAGAGGGAACAAAAGACTCCACAATAACATCCATTGAACTGCAGGCTTTCTTGCGTCAGCTAAGGTCAGTGTTCATGACTGAACCATAAGAAAAATACGGGACAATAATGGCCTGCATGGCAGAGTTCCAAGACGAAAACCAGTGCTGAGCAATAACATTATAAAGGCTCGTCTCAGTTTTGACAGAAAACATCTTGATGATCTCCAAGACTTTTAGAAGAATACTCTAGGGACTGAAGAGACAAAAGTAAATTTTTTTGGCATATGGCATAGGTTACATCTGGTGTAGAATTAACACAAAGGAACATCATACCAACAGTAAAACATGGTGGTGGTAGTGTGATGGTCTGGGGCTGTTTTGCTGCTTCAGGACCTGGAAGAATTGTTGTGGTTAATGGAACCATAAATTCGTCTGTCTACCAAAAAATTCAGAACGCGAATGTCCGGCCATCTGTTCGCGACCTCAATCTGAAGCGCCCTTGTGTTGCGTAGCAAGACAATGATCCTAAACACACCAGCAAGTCCACCACTGAATGATTTAAGAAAAACAAAATTAAGACTTTGGAGTGGCCTAGTCAGAGTCCTGACCTTAATCCGATTGAGATGCTGAGGCATGACCTTAAAATGGCGGTTCATACTCAGAAACCCTCCAATGTGGCTGAATTACAACAATTCTGCAAAGATGAGGGGCTCATTGCCGTTTACTGCAAACGTTCGATTGCAGTTGTTGCTTCTAAGGGCGGCTCGACCAGTTATTAGGTTTGGGGGCAATAACCTTTTCACACAGGATCTTGTAGGTTTGGATTTCTTTTTCCCTTATGTTATGATAAGGTAATTCAGTACCACAATGGACATAGAGGTCAGAGCACATACAGTGACCTGACAATAACCCAAAAACATAGAACGAGCTCTGAGATGTGGGAACTCTGCTGACCGCAATCCCTAATCCTCTCCAACCACACTAGAGGCAGCCGTGGATTGCGCCTAACGCTCCCTATGCAACTCGGCACAGCCTGAGAAACTAGCTAGCCTGAAGATAGAAAATAAGCCTACCTTGCCTCAGAGAAATACCCCAAAGGAAAAGGCAGCCCCCACATATAATGACTGTGAGTTAAGATGAAAAGACAAACGTAGAGATGAAATAGATTTAGCAAAGTGAGGCCCGACTTTCGGAACAGAGCGAGGATAGGAAAGGTAACTTTGCGGTCAACACAAAACCCTACAAAAACCACGCAAAGGGGGCAAAAAGACCCTCCGTACCGAACTAACGGCACGGAGGTACACCCTCTGCGTCCCAGAGCTTCCAGCAAACAAATAGACAAGCTGGACAGAAAAAACAGTAAACAAAATAGCAAAGCAGAACTTAGCTATACAGAGCAGCAGGCCACAGGAACGATCCAGGAGGAAACAGGTCCAATGCTAGAACATTGACTGGAGGCCAGGATCAAAGCACTAGGTGGAGTTAAATAGAGCAGCACCTAACGACTTCACCACATCACCTGAGGAAGGAAACTCAGAAGCCGCAGTACCACTTTCCTCCACCAACGGAAGCTTACAGAGAGAATCAGCCGAAGTACCACTTGTGACCACAGGAGGGAGCTCTGCCACAGAATTCACAACACCTTAATAATAAAGACCTTCATTTATAAACTGCATTTTGTGATTACTTGTGTTATCTTTGTCTAATATTTACATTTGTTTGGTGATATGAAACATTTAAGTGTGACAAACATGAATAGGAAATCAGGAAGGGGGCTGACACTTTTTCGCACAACTGTATCAGATAAATAGATAAGAAAAGAATCATTAATAATTTATAACTCCAATTATGACGTTGTCGGATAGATAGATGTAGGTGATCTGTGTGTTAGTGTTGGGGTCTGACTGCTGGGATCCCCATGGATCCTGAGACCCCCAATGACTGCTGTCAGACTGATGTAGATCTCCGGCAGTCGGACCCCCATGATCACGCATGAAAACACAAGCACCAAGGATCTCTGGTTCTCATTGATAGACGGATGTTGATGCTTTGTTTTCCTAGCAGGGGGCATCGTCCTCTCCCCGGTGATGGGGTCTTTTCTTGTTTCCCTCCTTAGATGCTGCTGTCACTGAGGTTATTAGATCTAGTGATCTGGAACATATGTATTTACTTTATGGCGGCAGTGTTGGTGGTCGATAAATTGTTCAGAGACCGCCGGCCTCACATGGTATTTATTGCACATTTATAATTTGCATTTGTCTTTTTTTTTTCTTAATATTTATATTTCAGTGTTCGGGGGGGATTACCGCACTACTTAGCTCCAGTGGACACAAGCCATAAGATGTCTGCACACCCTCGCACTACTGTGCTAGACGCGTTTTAAAGATCTTTGTTTTTCAATAAATCGTTTTTTAAAGATGGTTCAGCGGAGGCAGAAGTGGCAGGAAGGCAACTGACCCGCCCCCGAAATAAAGCAGAGCTGTGTCTGTCACACAAACCATGGCGGAATTGGCACAGTGATAAGGTGGGGTTGCCCCGCGATATAGCAGAGCTGGGTTTGTCACAAAGGCCAAGGCAGTACTGGCCAATGGTGAAGAAGAGCTGGGTTTGTCATAGAGTCCAAGTCAGAACCAGTCAGCAGTATAGAAGAGCTGCCCAGCATTATCAGAGAGCTGAGCGGTATACGGAAGCTAGAAGAATGGCCACTACCTGAATACTCAGGCGGCATCCGGCCACATGAGCCGTCCTACAGGACCCGTAATGATGTGGAAGGAGGAGGACCGAGTAATAACTGCATAGAAATATAGAGAGATAAGGTAGAAATAAAAATATTGCTATTTTTATATCTCCATATCTATCTATCTATTTATCATCTATCTATCTATTATCTATCTATCTATCTATCTATCTATCTATCTATTATCTATCTATTATCTATCATCTATCTATCTATCTATTATCTATTATCTATCTATCTATTATCTATCTATCTATTATCTATCTATCTATTATCTATCATATATCTATCTATCTATTATCTATCTATTATCTATCTATCTATTTTCTATCTATCTAGCTATTATCTATCTATCTATCTCTATCTATCTATCTATCTATCTATCTCTATCTATCTATCATCTATCTCTATTTTCTATCTATTATCTATCTATCTATCTATCTATCTATCTATCTATGTATCTATTATCTATTTTCTATTTATTATCTATCTATTATCTATCTATCTATTATCTATTATCTATCTATTATCTATCATCTATCTATCTATCTATCTATTATCTATCTATTATCTATCTATCTATTATTTATCTATCTATTATCTATCTATCTATTATCTATCATCTATCTATCTATCTATTATCTATCTATTATCTATCTATCTATTTTCTATCTATCTAGCTATTATCTATCTATCTATCTCTATCTATCTATCTATCTATCTATCTATCTATCTATCTATCTATCTATCTATCTATCTATCTATCTATCTATCTATCTCTATCTATCTATCATCTATCTCTATTTTCTATCTATTATCTATCTATCTATCTATCTATCTATTATCTATTTTCTATCTATCTATCTATCTATCTATCTATCTATCTATCTATCTATCTATCTATCTATTTATCTATTATCTATCATCTATCTATTATCTATCTATCTATGTATCTATCTATCTATCTATCTATTATCTATCTATCTTCTATCTATTATCTATCTATCTATCTATCTATCTATCTATTTTCTAAATATTATATATTTTCTATCTATCTATCTATTTTCTATCTTTTATCTATCTATCTATCTATCTATCTATCTATCTATTATCTATCTATCTTCTATCTATTATCTATCTATCTATCTATTATCTATCTATCTATTTTCTATCTATCTAGCTATTATCTATCTATCTATCTCTATCTATCTATCTATCTATCTATCTATCTATCTATCTCTATCTATCTATCATCTATCTCTATTTTCTATCTATTATCTATCTATCTATCTATCTATCTATTATCTATTTTCTATCTATCTATCTATCTATCTATCTATCTATCTATCTATCTATCTATCTATCTATCTATCTATCTATCTATTATCTATCATCTATCTATTATCTATCTATCTATGTATCTATCTATCTATCTATCTATCTATCTATTATCTATCTATCTTCTATCTATTATCTATCTATCTATCTATCTATCTATTTTCTAAATATTATATATTTTCTATCTATCTATCTATTTTCTATCTTTTATCTATCTATCTATCTATCTATCTATCTATCTATCTATCTATCTATATATTATCTATCTATCTATTATCTATCTATCTGTCTATCTATTATCTATCTATCTATCTATCTATCTATCTATCTATCTATCTATCTATCTATTATCTGTCTATCTTGATCAATGTGTTGAAAACAGAGAAATTCTTTCCATTTCTTCGCGCGGTTGTGAAAGTCATCAGCTTACAAGGTCAGATCCATCTTTCACGGTTGATGATGACAATAAAACGATGACATTTTTTAAATTGCACATAGGAGATGTCGGAATTTCATGATTGAGGTCACACATTGTCCTCGACATCTCTTTGGAGCCCAGCGTGTGACGATCAGTCCCATGTAAGGATACAGCAGTCGCTCAGCGCTCTACCACGTACAGTAGTCAAAAACTTACAAAATTTTTGCGAAAAATTAGGCACAGCAGCATAAAACCTTATAAATTATATTTTGCCCATCAATCCGAGAATAGATGCAAAGACTCATAAATGAGCTGAATATTCAGAATGGACGATTCGTGGTTCACTTCAGATCACACGTTAATGGGGCGGACATCCTTGTAATGATTGGCTCCAGTTTTCCTTGCGGCTTTATAGGTTAGGATTGGCACGGTATGGCGTTTTTTTTTGTTTTTTTTTCTAGCTATTGAAGACAGATGAGCGAATAGTTTCCAGCAATGAAATAGTTAAGCGCTGAATGTATCACTGACCTCCAAGTCTCCTTTGAAAAATAAAAATGATTCCCCCCAAGAATCGACAAGTTCTTAATATGCCACAGATACATAGAACGGTAATAAAACACGCACATGTTCGGATGGAATGAAGTCATTCTCTGCGGTGTGCGATCTGGAAGGTTATGCTGAACCCGGCGCTGAGCTTATAAATTACGGGGAACATATAGCCGCCCTGGACTGTAATCCGCAACAAGTGCATCCTCTAGAATCCACACATAACAGCGGCGTATTATACATACCGCCATGTCGATTATTCGCCTTAAAGGAGAAGTAGCTTTGTGATATCGATGCGGCCTCCTCCCCGTCGCCGTGGCTTCAGAAAATATCTGACGAAATCGGCATGTCCATACAATACATTAATAGGTCATTCTTTTTTAATGTAAACTGTGTAATACCTTATAATTCCTGCGGGGGCACTGTGGGGAAATGGAACACTTGTTGACTGATTCGATCACTTGTGAGTTCAAAAAACTAAGAAAAAAAATAAATTGGTGAAATAAAAGGAAGAAAAGATGTACTTTAACTAGCTTTTGACAGTCCATATGCTTGAGCAAATCCAACCTATATAGTAAAACTCCTTTTATATTATCTACTATTAATAAAAATAGTAGATCCATTGAAACAGTACTCCCATCTCTAAGATACTATCTGAAAATGTAGTTGGTGTAATAGTAATATTAGCAAATACCTCCAGTATAGTTCTTCTGTTTCACTATGTCACTTACCCCATGTGCAGGGCATTACAGTAGCTTAGGTATCCATGGTTATGAAAACTCATACCATGGTAACTATGGATACCTAACTACTGCAATGCCCCGCACATGGGGTAAGTGGCATAGTGAATCAGAAGAACCATACTACATTTCTAATTGGAGGTATTTGCTAATATTATTATTATTACACCTACTAGATATTGGGATAGGATCTTGCAGATGGGAATAACACTGTATCAGCAGCTTTTGGCTGCCACCTCTTTTTTCCTCATGCCAAGAGACATTTCCATATTGTTAAGAAAGGTGAGGACGACTCGTATCGTGGGTGTCTGCAATAAATGTCCGACATGAATAGCAATACAAAACTTCAGATACAACATTATGGAAACTTACATGACCAGCTGGGCTTTGCATTAAGGATGTAACTCATAGTTACAGGGAAAGTCTCATAAGAAATTGACCAATTAAGACAGGTCATTATGTAGAATGTAAGATTTGAAATGTCTTCCTCCTCCTGTACAATGACTGATAACGCCTCTATATACAGTAGATAACACAGGATCCACCATTCACAATAGGTGATGTCACAGCTCACCTCCTCCTCCTACTGTACAATGAATGATAAGACCTCTATATACAGCAGATAACACAAGATTCACCATTCACAATAGGTGACGTCACAGCTCACCTCCTCCTCCTGTACAATGACTGATAACACCTCTATATACAGTAGATAACACAGGATCCACCATTCACAATAGGAGATATCACAGCTCACCTCCTCCTGTACAATGACTAACACCTCTATACACAGTAGATAACACAGGATCCACCATTCACAATAGGTGATGTCACAGCTCACCTCCTCCTCCTGTACAATGACTGATAACACCTCTATATACAGTAGATAACACAGGATCTACCATTCACAATAGGTGATGTCACAGCTCACCTCCTCCTCCTGTACAATGACTGATAACACCTCTATACAGTAGATAACACAGGATCCACCATTCACAATAGATGATGTCACAGCTCACCTCCTCCTTCTCCTGTACAATGACTGATAACACCTCTATATACAGTAGATAACACAGGATCCACCATTCACAATAGGTGATGTCACAGCTCACCTCCTCCTTCTCCTGTACAATGACTGATAACACCTCTATATACAGTAGATAACACAGGATCCACCATTCACAATAGGTGATGTCACAGCTCACCTCCTCCTCCTCCTGTACAATGACTGATAACACCTCTATATACAGTAGATAACACAGGATCCACCATTCACAATAGATTATGTCACAGCTCACCTCCTCCTCCTGTACAATGACTGATAACACTTCTATATACAGTAGATAACACAGGATCCACCATTCACAATAGGTGATGTCACAGCTCACCTCCTCCTCCTGTACAATGACTGATAACACTTCTATATACAGTAGATAACACAGGATCCACCATTCACAATAGGTGATGTCACAGCTCACCTCCTCCTCCTGTACAATGACTGATAACACTTCTATATACAGTAGATAACACAGGATCCACCATTCACAATAGGTGATGTCACAGCTCACCTCCTCCTCCTGTACAATGACTGATAACACCTCTATATACAGTAGATAACACAGGATCCACCATTCACAATAGGTGATATCACAGCTCTCCTCCTCCTCCTCTACAATGACTGATAACACCTCTATATACAGTAGATAACACAGGATCCACCATTCACAATAGATTATGTCACAGCTCACCTCCTCCTCCTGTACAATGACTGATAACACTTCTATATACAGTAGATAACACAGGATCCACCATTCACAATAGGTGATGTCACAGCTCACCTCCTCCTCCTGTACAATGACTGATAACACTTCTATATACAGTAGATAACACAGGATCCACCATTCACAATAGGTGATGTCACAGCTCACCTCCTCCTCCTGTACAATGACTGATAACACCTCTATATACAGTAGATAACACAGGATCCACCATTCACAATAGGTTATATCACAGCTCACCTCCTCCTCCTCTACAATGACTGATAACACCTCTATATACAGTAGATAACACAGGAGAGTGAGTATGGTGGACAGTGGTTATAGAGGGAGACATGTTCCTGGTGGTTATGCCATGGAAGAACCTAACATTTGGCTGCTCCTAGCCCGGAATGGCTGATAACAGATTGCACTCGCCTGCTCTGTAAATAGGTTCAGATTTTATACGATTTTCATTCCAAGCAGGAGAGGCTTTTGGTTTCTGCGTCCGGTCCCTCGTAATGGACGACAGGCGTATACACTGCACATCCTTATCGCCTTCCGCCCACATTAAGTTTCACGGTCAGACAAGACTTAACCTAAGAAGGTAAAAAATAGATAAATAGAACGGAATTGTTAAAAAATACTTTAAACCAAGACTGAAACACGATATGTACGAGCGACGTAAATCCTCTGCCAACTGGCTTTGGGGCATAAAAAAAGAGATGTAGAACAAACGTGACGGTGGAGTAGAGCGAACTCGTTTCCACTATTGTTAAAAAAAAATATATTATAATTAAAGGGGTTGGACAGGATGAAAAAAATATATCCATTTACTTCCAAAAACAGCGCCATGGTGGTCGACAGGTCATGTTTGGTATTACATCATTCACTTTAATTAAGCTGACCTGCAATACCAGAAACAACCTGTGAACAGGGGTGGCGCTGTTTCCAGAAGATAGGAGGCAGCCATGCTTATCTATTTCTGTACAACCTCTTTATTAACTCTCCTTTTATAACTGGAATTTTATATTGATATATTAGAGGCTCAATGATGGTGATATCAAGTTTACACTTAAAGGGGTGGTCCACTCACCTAGCAATAGCAGTGGTCGTAAGTGCTACCAGAAGTGACGTTTCCTTTAAAATAGAAATAGGATTCTTTTTTCTAGTCCTACAAACATTCAACCACTGCAGTCAATCACTGCCTGCAGCAGTCACATGTTGTCCAATGCCAACCTTTAACTGGAAGCAAGAAGACAAGTGAAGGGATCCGAGCACTGCCAGGAGAGGAACAGTAGGCCGTCTCTAGGCGAGTTTGCTGCATTCTATTGTCTGCTTGGCCATTTTCTCAATGTAAAAAAAAAAAGTGGACAATCCCTTTAAGGGTGCTGTCTACACTCAGTACAATCTGTTTTTGCTAGAAATGTTCTTCAAAAATAAACTGATCGTACAGTAGGAATCATCAATGATCAGCTGTGTTCTTCAGGATAACTCAACAGAAAGATTTTTGTTTCCCTGCAGTGCCTCCGCAGGTGAAATGGAGAATTACACTTGCAGAGTCCTCCAGAGTTAGAGACGCTCTTTGTACCTACTCTCTGCTACGGCTAATAAATGAGGATCCTCAGTAGTGGATTAATTTACACATATGATCCTATAGATCCTACTAGGAGGATGGGGTTGCATATGTACCTCTATACATCTGTACTTTGAAATATTCATGTTTTAGAGCACAGATGTGTCTACCCTTGCTTTTCCCTGAATTTTATAAAAGGGAATCTGTCATAGGGATAATCTGACAGCAGCATGATATAGGGATCGAGAGCCTGATTCCAGCGATGTATCACTTGGTTTACTGGGTGCAGCAGTTGTGATGGAATCACAGTTTTCTCTGCTGCTGATCTAGTAGAGCTCGGAATGTTGAGCTGAGTATAACCCCGCCCACACCACTGATTGGCAGAAAGCTGCCAATCAGTGCTGGGGGGCGTGTTTGGACTAGGAGGCACGAGACAACTAGTCCTGTAGTGACAATCTCCTGCTGATAAAATCCTGATTGTATCGAAACCCCAAAACTCAGCCTAGTAAGCGATACATCGCTGGAATCAGGGTCTCTGCCCCTACACCATACATGGCAAAACCGGCTGACATATTTTCTTTTAGAGCTCCAATTTCTTATGATACAAATTCAAAGCATTATCAAAACATAAAGACACCTATAGTATAAACGTCTCCCAACAGAATACTGTGACGCTTGATGAGCGACCACAACAGGGGTCTGTGAGAACATGCTGGAATTAGGGGGGTTACAGGTTGTGGACCATCTAACTAGAGTATTTGTTTTGCGGTATCCATTATTTTCATTAGTTCTGCCTACACAAATTGACTTTTATTTGCCTGCTTATGTGTTTTTCAGACAAAAGAAAAGCTGACATGGAGGGATCGGATTCCCGCATATTTAGTCAATTTTGCAGCAATTTTATTTATGGTAGGTAACATTACGCTTGACTTTGACTCCATATTACCCATAAGTAGTCGGTATTTAGTAAGTTCTAGTATATGAGCACTTACTAATACTAATGTGCTAACTTTCAGTTCCAAGTCCCGCTAAGGAGTGTTCCCCTTTAAAAATAATTTTTTTAAATGATATACATGTATAATCATCAAAATTGTCCCTCCGCAATTCTTTTTTATTTATCTTGTGCTAATCCTGAGTTAGAGCTTGTATTATACTTCAGAGCTGCATTCATAATTCAGCTGGTTGTCATTGGAAACAGTCAACAAGTCTGTAGTCAGACGCGCCCCTAACAGTTTATCTAATCTCCTGCATTTTTGAAGGTTTCTTTTGAAGACTGCAATTCCCATAATGCGGCCAGCAGAATTGTGAGTGCAGAGCTCGGACTGGCCCACTGGCGAACAGGGGAATTCTCCGGTGGGCCTCTTATATCTTATATGAGCAGTATGTGGAATCACTATGTACAGACATTGGCAGCATCTTATTTATTTAACAATCTACCCAGTAGATAATGTCACATTTAGATGTAGCTAAAAAGTGGGGCCCTGGAGTTGGTTACTGGTGGGCCCTTGGTACCCCAGTCCGACACTGACCCTGCCTATCTGGTCTCCGACAGTAGGATACAATTTACATTCCGTCATCCATGTCCTACTGTCGTTCTTCTTCTCCTCCATAGATTGCACTCACATTTTCAGCCGTCTTTGGGGTCATCATCTATCGGATCACCGTTTCGGCAGCCTTGGCGGTCAGTACGAACGAAAGCATCAGATCGAATGTCCGTGTGACCGTGACGGCCACTGCTGTCATCATCAACCTGGTGGTGATTCTCATACTGGACGAAATCTACGGCTCTGTTGCAAAATGGCTCACGGAAATCGGTAAGAGGGATGACCATGGACTTCCTATTACATACACTCCTACAAGGACGGACTAGGGACTCGTGATCTCAGACTAGAGAACTCATCCGCTTAATTAGGACATGACGTCTGTCCCTGTCTGTCTCAATATAATAAATATTGCAATATTATATAACTGGTCCTACTTAAAGGGGTTGTCCGGCACTTTAACAGTGATGGCCAATCATTAAGATAGGTCATAAATGTCTGATCGGTGGAAGTGCAACACCCGGCACCCGCGCTCGGTCAGCTTTTCCCAGTGTCAGCAGCGGCCAGAACTGCTCAATTGACAGAATAGTGGTCGCAGTCAGGTACTGCACATTCACCCCCTATTAAATTGGATGGTGGAGGGGCGAATGTGCAGTATCAGGCCACGACCACTATACAGTCAACGGAGCTGTGCAGCTCCATAACTGAGCAGTTCCGGCCGACATCGAAAACAGCTGATCAGTGGGGGTGCCAGGTTTTGCACCCACACTCACAGCCGGTGTCACCACCAGGCGCACCCGGATAAGTGCCAGGGGCCTAAGGAAGCTGGGGGTCCCGCTCGCTGTCAACGAAACCGACATGCTATGGGGCCCATGAGTCAGGGGAGCCCAGTGCCAGCACCCGTGAGTGGGCCCCTCCGCTTGCTCGAGGCCCCGGCACTTGTAATACTTACCTTCTCTTCACTCTGCAACCTCATGTTGAGCCATGAAATGATATGGCTTTTTTCCTGTTGATGCTCACATTTCTATTTATTGGTCTTGGTTTTAATGATTGGCTAAAAATTATTTTAAAAAAATACCTGAAAAAAATAATTGTGAAAAATGTAGATGCAATGCCTGAATTACTGCTTAAATTAAAATGTTCAGAAGTAAATGAGCGATCCAGGACTTTAAAGAGGACCTGTCACTTGCGGAAAAAAAAATTAATTCCTTGGTAAAATCCCCGCGCTTCTCTGATACAGCCGGTTTTTGTTTTTTTCAGTTTTGTGCTGAGTCGCTCCATTCTGCAATGTTATGTTAGAGTTATTCACATTTCATTCTTCTGGAGTGCAGTATGTGAAATCTCTGCTTGTACTCCAACTTTTCTTCAGAGTCTTCTCTTGGGGTGTGCACATTGACTCCTCCCTCCCAGAAGCTGCCAATCACAGCTCAGCGGTAGATCTTGCAGTCTGTCAGTCTCAGATGTTGCCGAGCTATGATTGGCAGCATATGGGAGGGAGTGGTGAAAGTGCTCGCCCCCAGAGGAGACTGTAAAAAAGCACCCAGTTGGCCTGCAAAGTAGAGATTTCACATAATGCACTTCAAAGTAAACAAATTGAATATTTCTGTAATGGACTGACACAGAGCAAAACGGAAAAGAGCAGCAGAATCAGGGGAGATCAGAGATTTTTTTACTACCTATTTAACCCAATTTTTTTTTAGCAAGTGGTATTGATTGTCTATCATTAGGATGTAAAATCAATATTTTTTTGATGGTTGTCTATTGCTAGACAACCATGTCAACTTGATCCTATTATGCAAGTAGTCTCCTTCACATAGATTATTGATTCATCTTAGACAGCTGATCGTATGCGATCAGAAGAAAAACTATGCAATGCAAAATCTCTGATTGGTAAAGGACACTCTTCAAGTCAATATGATCATCCTTTTTTAAACGTAGATCTCCTTTGCTCCTCATGTGGATTTTTAATCCATCTCATCATATTTGATCCTGGTAGGATCCCATACAATCAGTTAATTACACTAAGGAAAAAAAATTGCCATGCAAAACCTATGAGGATTGGTAATGGACCCTAACCAAGTCAACTTGATCTTCCTAATTTACACACATCTGCCTTGTGTGGGTTTTCTTGTCTATCTTAGATCACTTGATCATATGTGGTCCTAGTAGGACTCCATACTATCATCTGTAAACAGGAAAAAATTGCCTGTGCTTGTTTTTATAACATTTGTGTGATGCTGTGACTGTATTTGATTAGGGAAAGGGGCCCTGCACTATCCCTAGGGCTGGGGTCCTAACTATACCTGTTCTCAAAGATACCTCTAATGGTGAGGAGGTTTGGGCCACCAGCCTCATGGTTCATGTGTTATACCCTAAGTTGTCCCCTTTCCCTCCCCTGGAGGCCAGGGACAGAAATGCTAGTGCATAAACACGTAAGACAAACAGGGATAACAAAAGCAACTAATGTACAAAACACTCACCACAGGTAGAGAGGTATATAGGGAAGGGTAGGAATGTACAAACCAAATGGGAATAGGAAAATGAGGAAAGCATACACCCAAAAACAGCATGCAACTATATCCTGCTGAAAAAAATATCTCCAACTCAGCACAACAACTCCAGAGAACCAGGAAGTAAACTTTCACTGACAAGGAGGAGAAGGTCTGGCCAAATTTTATAGAGAGAGGAAATGACCAGGTCAGGAGCAGCTGTGAAATGAAGCTGCATATATCTAACCAGCAAAGAAAGGGTTGTTAACCTGTTCAGCACCAAAGGAAACTAAATCAATTTAACACAGAATACAAAACACACAGGCTAAATGGAAGAACTGCCATTCACAATACGCAATGATTTCTATCTCCAGATCGCCCAGGTGGACATGACACACTCGTGACAATTGGGCAATACCCCTATATAGAGGTCTTTCAAAGCTAAGAGCCATAATTGATGGAGGTCCTTGCTAATGAGAGAGTCCTGATGGGAGAGCTTCCCTTTTAGGGTTGGGACTAGGAAATCTAGATTAATAATATGGCCCATTGGGCTTGGGTGGAATATGATAATCTTGTGGAACATGCTCCATGTTTTTGAAGCTGAGGATGGACTAGACAGGTGATCTACCATGACCCCATCAGTTAAAGACTTGGAGCGAGACCTCTTTCTCTAAATCAGGACATCCTGATGGCACACATAAAAAGGAGTTGTTAAAACTAAGAACCTCTTAAAAAGCTATGTTCTTAAAGGACATTACAAAAATATGTCGCCATACTTAAAGTTGGTATTTTTCTATAATGAACAAATTAAAGTAATTAACAATCTCAAAAAGTTAAAAGTTTATCGCGTTAGTATCAGGCCACAGGCTAAAATATTTATTAGAAATAGATATACCCAGGACTCCCAAAGGGGATTGAATATTTTGACCTTTGAGTCTTTGTTCTCATTTTTTTTTCCCTATAGCAAACTTGAATGTAACACGTGTGCCCTTTTTATTAATACAACATTGCTGGCGGTATCTTTTTTTCCTAAAGGCGTCCCATGTTCCTTTGCCATTGTCAACAAATTTGTCAAGTAGATGATTATAAGAAATATTAGGAGACCAAGATGGAAACAAGGGTCATAAAAAAGAGACTGTGTCTCATCTTAAAAGCAACCAGTTGAGCCATAGTGCCGCTATACTGCACCTCTCTGTCTGCAGGTATTTCTGATGGATTCATAGGGGATCCGACAGAAAAAAAAGCATGTGGCATGCTCTCCGTCAGATATTGTATTATGAAGGCATTCATCTCAAGAACCATTGATTACAAAAAAGGATGTCTCTGACATACGGTATGTCTTAGCAGAAAAATGGGCACGGCCATGGAACCCATATTTGTAACCCCTTGTGCATGAATACTATAACAGAGATCAAGACTAGTAAGGGTGTAAGGGTGGCAATCACACCAGGGTCTTAGTTCCTGAATGGCCCTCAAAAACTCTAAAGACTCCTGCTTTACTATAAAAATTGCACATTTTAGGTGAGGACTATAGATGACCTAACTTGTTCAGTAAACGTCCAACAATCTCAAATTCGACACGAACGTTGCACATTCGGATCAGTGTTCGTATTCCCGAGCTTTTCCCTAAAAATCGGCAAAAGTCGGCCAAAGTTTGGTAATTGGCCAAAATCACTAGGGCTCTTTCAGACATCAGTGTTTCCAGTAGCAGCACAGGCCAAAAAAACATTCCACACATGTGCACACTGATGACTGATGACTTATGGATGCCATCACGGTGACACGTACCGGTGCCTGGGAATCAGTGGTACTTCGCGTGCTCTTCCCCAGCGTCGGGAGCTGAAGTGAAGACAGCTCACATCAATGTCCCCTGCTCGCGCTGTTATCAGCACTAGCAGGGGACAATGTTGAGCGTTGTATTCAACTATTAACACCTAGAGCAGGCGGCGGCTGATGGGAGTACTCATCAGCCGTCGCCTTTGCGATAAATAAATATTTAAAAAATGACGTGGAGTTCTTTTATGTTTTTGATAACCAGTCAGGCAAAACTGACAGCTGCGGGCTGCAACCCTCAGCTGTTAGCTTCAACAAGGATATTTATCAAGAATAGAGGGCCCTATATTTTAATTATTTAAATAAATAATTTAAAAAAAAATTTGATGGGTCACCCCCATTTTTGACAACATATTTTTAAGCGGGGGAGGGAAACAATATCCATGGCCCCTTACCAGCCTGAGGACTCCAACCCTCAGCTGTCAGCTTTAGCCTGGCTGGTTAGCAAAAATGGGGGGACCCCGTGCCATTTTTTAAAATTATTCAAATAATTATACTTAAATAATACTTGATACAGTAACCAGCCTTGCTAATGCTGACAGCTGAGTTCTGAAGCCCACAGCTGTCAGTTTTGCCTGGCTGGTTATCAAAAACAGAGTGGAACAAACGTCAATTTTTAGCTATTTTGCCAGCTTTTTGCATTTGGTTTTGCTTCCCATTGAAGTCAATGGGGTTCAGGTATACTCGTTGAGCCGTTTGGGTGCTCACCGAACTGAACCGAACCTTGAAAGGTTCGCTCATCTCTAGTAAGGATCCCATTACAGATTCTGCATTGGGGACCAGGAACTTCATGCTATGTTTTTGCTGCAGGTTAATATTTCCATTTGTTGATCAAAAGCAAAAAAAATAATTACGGACCGCATTTCCTCTCCATTATACGGCCTACATATTTTTTTGGCGATCTTTGACACTTATCATCAACCAATGTAATAACAATGTGTTTGATTCAACACAGAGGTGCCCAAAACTGAGAAAACCTTTGAGGAGCGGCTGATACTCAAGGCGTTCCTTCTGAAGTTTGTGAACTCCTACGCCTCAATATTCTACGTAGCCTTTTTCAAAGGAAGGTAAGTTGCACCTTTAAGCTACATTGTGAAGCACAAAACTACAAGTGACGTCCTTTGGTGGTGAGTGAATGTCTTTCATTTATCTTTTTTTTCTCTCTTTTTGGTGTAAAAATATTTAAAAAGTTCCAAAAGTTTAAAAGTGTTACATGAATTATGCCCAAAGGCGTCTCACAAAGATTCCTTATTATGGGATATACTGTAGATATCATAGAGGGGGATGTCCAATAAAGACCACCCACCTCACTGTGAGCAATAGGAGACAAACCCCCGCTCTGGCCGAAATGATCATTTCATGTATTAAATAAGCAAAAATTGTATCGGGTAAGTATGTTTTATTGCACATTCTCCTGCCAAAATTAATATTTTATTCTCTGCTGCATTCATGGTGTCTTCTCCTCATTTACTTGGTCTGAGGTTTTTTTTATTATTCATCCAATATTTGCTCTTACCTTTAAGGGGTCATCCATGCTTGAGGCTCAAGTCTTCAGTCATTCTATGTACTGTATTTTTTAGACTATAAGACGCACCGGCCCATACGACGCACCTAGGTTTTAGAGGAGGAAAATATAGAAAAAAATTAAGCAAAAAATGTGGTCAATTCTGTACTAATATCCCCCATCCTAGTATATGTATGTCCCCAAACCAGGTATACATGGCCCCCTCATCCTCATCCTGGTGTACATGGCCCCCATCCTGGTGTACATGTTCCGCTCATCCTCATCCTGGTATACATGGTCCCCTCATCCCCATCCTGGTATACATGGCCCCCTCATCCTCATATTGGTATACATGGCCCCCTCATCCTCATATTGGTATACATGGCCCCCTCATCCCCATCCTTGGATACATGGTCCCCTCATCCCCATCCTAGTATACATGGTCCCATCATCCCTATCCTGGTAAAAAACCATAAACCATTCTACTTACCTTCCCTCCGCTCCCTCGCAGAGTTGTGCTCTGATGCCAGAAGCTGATTTATGCTTCTAAGCAGCACATGGCATTGACAACATGCGCTGCTTACAAGGTGAGGACAGCTGCCAGAATATTCACTGCTCCCCACGCCCGGGACTATAGACATGAGGAGCCGTGAATATTCTTTCTCTTTAATAGAGGGCACACGTGATTGCCAAGCAGCTGCAGAAAGCCAGCGGCGGCAGCTAACAGAGTGTCGGCTATTAAAGAGAAATTAATATTCACTGGTCCTCACACCTATAGTCCCTCCCATCTCTTGGTGCAGGTTTCAGTGCACAGAGGCGGGAGGTATTATGGGAGTGGGGAGCAGTGAATATTCATTTCTTTTTAACAGCAGGGACAGAGGTTAGCCGCAGCAGCTGGCTCCTGCCACCCGCTCGTCCACTGCTGCTGCTCCCCAGCTCACCATCCATAGACACAGAAGGTACATCCGGACTATAAGATGCACCCCTAATTTTCCTCCAATTTTTGGAGGAAAAAAGTGTGTCTTATAATGCAAAAATACAGTAACTGCAGACTTGTGCATTTTTATAGTGTGCACAGTGTGCACTGTCCAGTTTCACCGATTTGCATACTTCCGGCCATATTCTGACTAGACGTTGTATTGAGCAAGGCCATGCATGTCTAGTCGGCCTGTATGCATATATGCAAATCGCCAGCTCCTGACACCGGCAAATCCTTACAGCAAGCACACTGCACACTGTGAGGATTCACAAGTCAGCAGTCACATAGACTTGAACTCCAAGCCCGGACAACCCCATTAACCACCCCCAAAGCATTTCTGAATGGGGGTGGTATCGTAGGCAGTGACTATGGAACTTCACGCCATGACAAACTATCAATATTCACTAGTCTTTAGTATCGTATTTGGTCTAAGAAAGAACCAAATTGTTTTAATAAAATTATAATATAGTAAAAAAAGAAGAAGAAAAAATAAATCAAATGAGCAATTTACTATATTTATTTAGGTCATTTTACATAAGGTTCTCAAACAAAGAAAAATGTTTTCATGTGACAACTTCCCTTTTAAACTTTTTAAAACTTTTTGAATTTCTTTTTTAACATTTAGCATATTTTGGCATTGAAAATACAAGAAATGAACTAAAATACGGTACTTATATTGCTGATAACACGAGTTTTGTGATATAGTACGTGTTGAGTGGGATATTATTCCTAATTGGTAATTTTTTCACCCCTTAGGTTTGTTGGAAGACCTGGCCGCTATGCTTATATTTTCCATGATTACAGAGTTGAAGAGGTGAGCGAAATCATATAGGGAAATCAATTTAATAATGTCAAAATGATGAAATAAGGTTTTCAAATGTAAACTCTACAGATGTAGCCCTAAAAGGAAATGTGTCATCAGAAAATGGCCTCTTATTTAAATACATTTTTGTGTTAATTGGTTTTGTTTTTTTTAGAAATGTTGGCAACATTTTTTCCCCTTATAGTACAGTCTTTATTAAAAAATACACATGGGGAGTCTTGTAGTTTTCACATTGGCCACTGGGGCTATTTTAGATTTTAACTTCCTGTTGTTTCAGGAAACAACACCTGTACATTGTCACAATGGTCAGATCTGTTCCGGACCCATCTTTTGCATTGAAGCATCTAATGAGCATATGCAAAGGTCATTGATGAGGGAGAAGGACATCGCCCATTGTGTTTGGATCCTGTATTATCAGCTGTGTATAGAGGTGTTACGGGTCCTTGTAATCCTGCCTCTTCTGATAAGGAAGCTGCTCTAAACTCTTCTTGAAACAAGAGGAATTATGAGTCGAAAATAGCCCCAGTGGCCAGTGTGAAAATCTTAAGAATGCTAATTTTGTTTCCTGATTAACCTTTAAGATTCTAAAAAATATTTTAAAAATACTAGTAACACAAAAAAAAAGTACATATTAGGTCACTCTTTTTTTGACTATATAGTCCCTTTAACCTTGCTGTTGTCTTCGGTCTGGGGAGACCGATTTTGAACTTTGGTATTTTTGGGGTGTTCAAGATGCGGTTCTGAAACTTGTGGTTGATTGACTTAAATGAGGATGGGTCAGTCGGCCACGGGTTTCAGAGCCGCATCTTGAATATTTTAAAGAATATTGAAGTTCAAGGTCGGTCGTTTTTGACCGAAGACAACAGCAGGGTTAAGCCAACTTTTTTCGTTAGGGTCCGCTATCATTTCTTGGTGGATGGTATCCCCTTTCGTGAACAGTATCACCCAACTCTTAGGTGAGCTGCAGTTTGACTCCATTCAATTTAATGGAGCCGTGTTGTAGTTTCCTCTATAGGTGGGTGGCCTGGAGCGCTGCTGTGGAGGGAAAACATAGAAACGCCCGTTGCACTGTAATTCTCAGGACCGGTTGTGGACCTATACATCAGTCCACCACTATAGTGATGGTATATCCTAGTGATATGTGATTACGGTTTACTATGGTAAAACCCAACAATGATTTTCTTTGTTGAAGTTTTGAATTTTTTTTCTTCTAATTTTTGTAGCATTTTTTTTTTTACTTTTAAAGATGTTTCACACATTAATTTTTTTTTTCGGCTGCATTTTATTTATTTTTTTGTTTTTTTTGCCAAAAAAATACCATTTGCGGCCAGTTGCAATTTTAAGTCAGAAACAGCGTCGAGGGCCCATCAGAAATTAGATATGAAACAATGAAACATACAATGGTTTTACAATGCCGAGGGCCCAAAAACATCCGATTTTATGCAGAATATTGGTCTAAAGTTTGGCAATTGACGTATTCACATGTGACTCATGTCAGGTTGGCCTACACAACCTTATGTTCACCCGGGCATATTACATTAGTTTGTGTCAAGCTACCTATGTAATCTATCGAGTATCATTTATATACCCCATTTGTACAAACCCTATAGCATGGGAGATGAGCAAATGACGCTAATGTCTGGTTTTCTTGACAGTGCGCCCCCGGGGGATGTCTGATGGAGCTGTGTATTCAACTTAGTATCATTATGTTGGGGAAGCAGCTGATCCAGAACAACCTGTTTGAGATCGCAATACCGTGAGTACTCCCAACACATGCATCATTCTATGACCATTTTCGTTGAAAATTTATTTTCTTTTTTTTTAGCTGGTTTCTTGATGATTCTGAGGTTCGTACAACTTAGTATTGATGTCCTCGTGCTAAAATGTTATTTAAAGTGAACCCGTCATTAGGCCAGAAGTGTTCAGTTTTTACTCTTATGTTATTCCTGCCGTTGCCCTGAGTTTTCATTTTTTTCTTACTTTTAAATCCGTCATACGGTTCTATAGATAAGGGCATTTTTAAGATCTAATTTTTATGATCTTATCAAGGAGGCGTGGCTCACAGGCTCCTCTGGGGCGTGTCTTTTGACTGCTCTACATAATTACCCTGTGAGCCACACCCCTTTGAAACAGACTGTAAAAATTTGAACTAAATATAAAGACTCGTATCTCTGGATCCGTATGGTGGATTTTAGAAAAACGAGAAAAGGAATACTCAGGGGAGCAACGAGAATTAAAGAAGAGGAAAAATTGGCCACTTTTCACAGGTTCTCATTAAAGAGTATCATCATCAGAGACAACCTCTTTCGGAATGCAACCATGTGTCAATGGGGTCCCACTCTTGGCAGCCATGACAAATAACTGATCTTGCCGGCTAGTGAGGTGGCTGCCATAAGGAAAATGTAATATAGCATGGTGGGCATTCAGATGAAAGCCCATCTATGTAATTCATGGATGGCTCAAGTCATTGAGAAGAGGAGTCAATCCCATTCTGGCTCCTAGAGGGTGGTCCTGAGTGCATGAGTCCTCTCAAGGATGTCTTTTTAATGGGACATGGACTGTAGCTGCCCTCATAAAGCAACCACTTTAAGATGTAATTTGCCTTAAAGGGATTCGCTGACATCCTTTAAAAAATTATGCCTGAGTTAGAAAAATCTACACCCACCTGTTGAAGCACCCTCGATCAGGTAGTTCCAATCGGTCTGTCCAACACAGTGATATTCCCTTGAAACCATGTGCTGCCAATCACTTCGCGATGGGCAGCAAAAGATTGTTGACCCGCTAAGTACAGAGTATTCGAGGCAATGCTTGACGGGAGAAAAATATGCAAATGAGCTCTTGCTGAAGGAAAGAAACGTAGCTTTTAGTCCTGCTCTCGTTTTAGAGCTCGTCAGACATTGACTAATAGGGTTGCTGCTTCCTAGGTGGTGCTTTCGGCATAGTTCCTTTCATTCTGAGAAGGGATTTGGATGAAATCTGCTGGAACCTTCTCTTTCGGCTTCATGTTTAGACGTTCTTAGATTAGGATACTGTAAGCAACATGTTGTAGATGCTTCACTAGCACCAGGATTATAGATAAGGGGAGACTTAGTGATGAAACGTGTCACAAGTGGAATGAATTTATGTCATTATGACCAAGGCGGTGAAATATGCAAACACATGATGTAAGGTTTGATCTCGTGATATTATGTTTGTTCTGCCGTTTTAGGAGAGTTTTCTAGAGACACGAAAAAAAGGCAGGGTTTTTTTAGGGCATGCAGGAGGTGACGGTCACAGTGTGGAGCAGCGCAGTCCTCGCACTTGTCCTTCGTTTTTGGTTCATTTGTGAGATTTTGCACAGTTGCTAGATGGTCAAGTGTAGAGATCAAATCCCCAGATGTTCTATTGGTGGCCGACGTCATCGGAAAATACATGTAAAGTGAATTATATATATACTAGAGATAATCGAATGCTGCAGATCTCTTAAATTTGGCACGGAGAAAAATAACCGCATGTTTTTAATAAACAAAATATAATATCACAATTTATGAAAACAAAATTAATACCTTGTCGCTCACCTGTCTCTTCATACGATCTTCCACATGCTTCGGCTCCGGTCTCTTCTTTTCACCTTCCCCTTGTTTCCAACATCCTCTTTCATCTTCTTGAAGAGGTATTCCCATCTCCAAGATCCTATCCCAGTTAGAAATATAGTATAGTTTTCTTGATTTGCTATGTCTATTTCATCATGTACAGGACCTTAGGTATCCATGGTTACGACCACTAGCAACTAGCTAACTGTCACTATATCAGCGGTCATAACCATGGATACCTAAGGTCCTACAATGCTTGCACATGAAAGAGACCTAGCGAATCAGAAAAACTATACTACATTCCTAATTGGAGGTATTTGCTAATATTATTATTATTATTACACCTTCTACATATTGGGATAGGATCTTGGAGATGGGAATACCCCTTTATCTCTGTACTGGGTCTTCTTGCCATTGACTGGATCTCAAACATCAGGATGTCCCACAAGATATCTGAGCCCTACTCGGTGCCAGAAAGACCAGAATGAGAAAGCCCAAAGATTTTGTCGGCAAAAAGAAGAAACCGGAGAGCGCGGATAACCGGAAAACAGGCGGCAGCGGGATAGGTAAGCGGCAAGCTAGCCGTCGTGTGGCTGAATTCACGTGAAGCAATTACAAAATATTTGTCCACCTGCCGCCAGCCTTCCGTCACTGGCTAACAGGTCATTTTTCTCCCAAGATCTGGTACAAGCAGAGTCATTCTGAGGGCGTTGATTGTTCGGTAAGGTCCTGAGGAGGCTGCGAGAGCCAGACTTTTGATCTGCTCATGCTTCGCCCCCGGGAATGATGATATCTCGTGTATGTGAGCAGGTCACTGAGAGAAAATTGATCTGTCAGTCTTTGATGGGAAGCACTGAGCGAGCAGGGAGAGGGAAAGAGCCTGGAGAAATGTATGTGCAGTTCTCAGCCCTCTGCGCTGGTGACATAGCAATAATTATGTGTAAAAGAAAGTGCATCAATCCCACATTAAATGTTCATTAGGAAACACAATATGAAATATTCTGAAAAAAGGAAAGTTGTTTACCCCAAGGCGCGTTTCGCATTGATAGCTTCCTCATGGGACTTCCTCATTTATAATATTAGGACCGGGTATAACTGCTATCTTTGAACTTTTTAGAATCACACCCCTGCCCACCAGCATCCTTTACCCTCACTTCTGTCTTATGGGGAGCAAGCTGCATTTTCACTATTGGCCCTTCCAGTGTGATGCAACACTTAAGATTATTATTATTATTATTATTTATTTATATAGCACTATTGATTCCATGGTGCTGTACATGAGAAGGGGTTACATACAAGTTACAAATATCACATACAGTAAACAAACTAACAATGACGGACTGATACAGAGGGGCGAGGACCCTGCCCTTGCGGGCTTACATTCTACAGGATTATGGGGAAGGAGACAGTAGGTTGAGGGTTGCAGGAGCTCCGGTGTTGGTGAGGCGGTAGCTCCGGTGTTGGTGAGGCGGTAGCTTCGATAGTGATGAGGCAGCAGCGGTGTCAGTGCACAGATACCACACTATGCTCCCCACCCCCACTTACATCAATTATAGACTGATGCATTCAGTGGTAATTAGAAAACCAACATTTGTTGATTGGTCTTTCAGTCTCTATTGTGTTTCCGGTCGGTGCTGGTGGAGCGCCCCCAGACACAGGGCCACGTGTTCTCGGTACCGGGCCTTTCTGGTTCGGTTCTGATGCTGTCACGGTGGCTATACCTGGTCCGTGACCCTGCTAAGGGGCATCCAATAAAGGTGGTACAGTCTGTCAGGGATTCGTGACGCCACCTGTGGTGTTCGGTCAGGGCGACCGACGCTGCTGTGGGGTCCGCTGGGGTGATGGAATCGCAGCTGGATGGTATACCTTCCCACAGGTGAAGTATGTCCCCAGGGCTTCCCAGTAAGGTGGATGGTGATGGTGTGAGGTGCAGTCAATAACGAGGACACAAGGTTGCAGTCTCTTTACCTCTTTATTGAAGACTTCAGGATCCGCAATCCAGAGCACGCTTAACAGGGCTATCTGAGACCAGCCTGTCTGATGGGCACTTCCAGAGTTCTCTTTGCAGGTGGAAATCATTGCCTACCAATAGCGCCTGTGTGTTGTAGTGCTACCCTGCTGAGCATTCGGAATAGTCCTCACAACTTCTGTTCTCGTTCGTTCGTTCTTTCTAATATGTTCCAGATGTTTCTAGTTCAATTTCCCCCAGGTATGTTATGGCTAGGACGCACCCGTATGACGGGAAGGCCTGGAGGTCTTCCGGGACCCTAGAGACGCCCCTCTCCCACTGTTGCCCCCTATGTCTTCGTAGGTGTTTAGGTGAGACAGCCAACCTATAATTAACTGTCCTGCGGAGTTTGAAGTAAGGTGCAGAGTCAGTTACTCCCTCGGTGTTCTGGCCACCGGCTACGTGCCTCAGTAGGATGTTGCCTCAGTCTCACGGCACGACTCATACTGGCTCTCCTTTGTGCTGATCTCGTTTCTCACTGTCTCACAATATCCTTCGCTTCGTGTCTCTTTCTTAGGATACCGCCGCAGGGTGTGCAGGCGTGGTTCCATAACGTTCTGTTCTGGTCGCTAGGTGCCTGCCAGGTTCCCACGCCTGACAGGGACCCCCCTGTGTCTTCTCCCTGCAACACCCCCTGCCACAGGATGTTGCCTGAATCCAACCCAGTCAGCTTCTGCCTAACTTTCTATCCAACCCCTCGTTTTACCAGTGTGAGGAGTGGCCCAATAAATAAAGCCTTTTTCTCCCCCTAGTGGCCGGAGTGTGAAGTGTAAAGTGTTCTGGTGATACCTGGTCAGTAGAATTCCTTTAGTGCCATCAGACGTACCATCACTCCCCTTAGTGGCAGAGTGTCATACTGCAACGACCAGATCTCTGGGGCGCTGCACTGGTATAAGCATTGAACACATACACTACCTGTGATCCAACTTTGAAAAGAAAGCGTGACAGACAAAACTAAAAAAAATTTAAAAAAATTAATGTCAATGACGTAAAGGACTTGTCAATGGAAATGGGACACAAATACGATCACGAGCTGAATGAGGAAACACTCTCCTATGATGAGAAGTGGAAGTAGATCTACCGGGACTGAGTGTGAAATGTAGGCATTGGCGATGTTTTGCTTATTGAAATATATTAGAAAATTATTTAGAAATTGCAAAAAAAAAAATCTAAAAATATTTTATTTGTAGTGGACAACCCCTTTAAGTGTAAACTTTATTTACTAGCATGTTGGTCTGACAAATTAGCACACAAATACCAAATCTCATACATCGTTTACCCAAATAATAATACCCTATTTTTATTTAGGGGCTCTCCAACCTGTAAAATCTATGATAAAGTAGATCTAAACCATTCACAATGCAGCCGCCGTTCCTTACGGGTCACTATATACCTCCACTAGATGGCAATCATCTACTGAAATTCGGAAAGTCCTTATAATTTGTATACAGATCGTCTCCCCTCTATATAAAGGTGTCATCTAAGAATAAAAATGCGAAAACCAACATACCTGAAATGTGTAACAGGACCCAGCTCAACTCAACATAACCTAAGTTTTCCGGGCATCGGTAATAGTGTAACCTCCTATCTTAGTCGTCTTATATGTAGACTGCTATGAGGTTTTACCAATTGCAGGTTGTTTGCCACATCGCAAATATTTTGTGTATTCCGAATATTAGAGGAAAAACGTGCAACTAAAATTCAATTTATAGATATGAGAATTTCCAGGAATTTATGGACAGTTGACAAACCAAAACTAGTGACATTATTAAAGCTTTATCCTATGAATTAATTAGAAAGTTATGACTTCACTAAGATTGCAGACTATGACATTAGGAGAAACCTGTGACATCACTGTAATCGCAGCCTATGAGGTCATTAGAAACCTGTGACATCACTGAGAAGGCAGCCTATTGAAATAGGAGAAACCTGTGACATCACTGAGAAGGCAGCCTATTGAAATAGGAGAAACTGGTGACATCACTGAAAATGCAGCCTATGACATTTTGCGAAACCGGTGACATCACTGAGAATGCAGCCTAGGAATTCATTAGAAACTTGTGACATCACTGACAATGCATCCAATGGAATTACAAAAAACGATAGACATCGCTTAGAATAGCGCCTATGAAATCATTAGAAACCAGTGACATCACTGACAAAGCAGCCTGTCAATTCATTAAAAGCTAGTGACATCACTAAGGATGCAGCCTATTAAATTAGTAAAATTTGGTGACATCACTGAGAATGCAGGAAATAAAATCATAAGAAACAAGTGACATCATTCAAAATGCAGCTTATGAAATCATTAGAATATAGTGACATTACTGAGAATGCAGATTTTGAAATTAGCAAAAACCTGTGACATTACTAAGGATGCCGCTAATGAAATAATTGGAGACCAGCGACATCGCTGAGTCTGCAGCCTACAAAATTAGTTGAAACCTGTGATATAACTAAGAGTGAAGTCCATAAAATCATTGCAAACCTAAGACATCACTGAAAATGCAGCCTATGAGGTCATTCTAGAACCATGTGACATCACAGAGAATTCAGCCTATAAAGTCATTAGAAACATGTGACATCACCCAGAATTCAGCCTATGAAATTAATAGAAACCTGTGACATCACTGAGAATGCAGCCTATGAAATTAATAGAAATGTTCATCACTGAGAATGCAGCCTATGAAATTAATAGAAACCTGTGACATCACTGAGAATGCAGCCTATGAGGTAATTAGAAACCTGTGACATCACTGAGAATGCAGCCTATGAGGTCATTAGAAACCTGTGACATCACCGAGAAAGCAGCCTATGAGGTCATTAGAAACCTGTGACATCACCGGGAAAGCAGCCTATGAGGTCATTAGAAACCTGTGACATCACCGAGAATGCAGCCTTTGAGGTCATTAGAAACCTGTGACATCACTGAGAATGCAGCCTATGAGGTCATTATAAACCTGTGATATCCCTGAGAATTCAGCCTATAAAGTCATTAGAAACCTGTGACATCACTGAGAATAAACTCTATGAAATTAGTAGAAACCTGTGACATCACCGAGAATACAGCCTATGAGGTCATTAGAAATCTGTGACATCACAGAGAATTCAGCCTATGAGGTCATTAGAAATCTGTGACATCACCGAGAATTCAGCCTATGAGGTCATTTGAAACCTATGACATCACTGAGAATGCAGCCTATGAGGTCATTTGAAACCTATGACATCACTGAGAATGCAGCCTATGAGGTCATTAGAAACGTATGACATCACTGAGAATGCAGCCTATGAAATTCTTAGAAACTTATGACATCACTGACCAGGGGCATCACCAATGCAGCCAATTGGACGGAGACTTTTATCTCTCCAGCGGTTAGGAAATTGCATCTCGTAGCATTTACAGTTGGGAGTTGTCGCTTCTCACTAGTGCATTAGCACATACACTATACCTACACTGGAAACCATGAGGTAGCTTTAACATTGGCACGGTATCAATTCTTCGGTCACATTGTATACATTCTGTGCGTAGATGAGAAATTAAGCCATGAGGATCGCTTCCTAGGAAGTGATTAGTGACCCAAAGGTGGATTTAAATAAGTAATGAAATCTGGACACGGACGAGGACAATACAAAGCATTCCTAAAATTGTAGTCATTGGGTTGTAAGCTTTGATAAGTAGAAAGAAAAGCCTGGAGGATTTGAAGGTTTCGACCTCAGGTCATGGATAGCGATACATCATCTTAACAAGTATTTATACGCTCATCCATATGATGTTCATTGTTCCTTCTATGGTTCGTTAAACGGATTCTAAACCAACTGAATGAGAAGAAAATGTTCTCCTAAAGTGTTGTAGAAACTGAGAGGGGCCAACTTCTTAGCCCTTAAGGCCTCCATACACGTTAGACTAATGTTAACTGTACCTAACCCAGGAAGGTGATAAAGCTTTGGGTGCTACAATAGAAGTATTCCAGGACAAATATAGTGCTTTAATTTTACTTTATTTCAGAATAAGTAATAAATGTATTATCGGTCATGGTCCAACTGATGAGATACCCATTGGTCTTGGGAACGAGGATCTCAAAGTTCTGTACGAACGGAGCAGTTGTGAGCAAGCATGACCACTGTTCCTTTTACTTCTATTTGTCGGTAGGATCAGCAGTCTATATTTGGGACACCCACACCCATAATGTGTACTGTCTACAGCTCCATTTAGATAGAGGCCATGGATGGTTCTTGTTTCCAGTTAGGGTCCTAACAGTAGGACCCTAATTTTTCAGGATATTACAAGGGACACCAATGTTCTTGTGGAGCACTTTTGTGCATTGCTAGAAGAATGAAGCTCTAACCATGCCTCTTTTAAAGTCACACTCTATGCCCATTCCTCCACACCTCGTTCCCCAGTTACCCAAATGTGCAATAAGACACTCAGGCAAAAGAAAAATTCAAAAATTCCTGTTTTTGAGTGATTTCAGTGACCTAAGAGATATGTTGAGTCTTCTCAAGATCCAGAAACATCTCCTCTTTTTCTAAGAGTTCCATAAGAAATCTAAAGTATGGCAAAAAATATTTATTAAAATCTCCCAAATTTTAACATTTAACACATTTTTTTAAAGAGAGCATTGTCCTATTGATCTGTGTCCTATCTAATTAACATCTAATTAACATCTTAAAAGACCGATACACGATACACTTAAACATGTGCAGCTGAATGCCAGGGCACAAGAAACCTTCTGAACTTGTTGATATCCAGATTGTTTTAGACATATCCAGTGGGGCCAGGATGATTTTTCAACTTCCAGGGACCTTAAAGGTCTCCCTTTTTTCTAAGAGCCTTCTGGACATTTCCGAACAGTTGGCAAGTATGCCAAAAACATACTTTGTAAAATTTCTAAAATTTACAGAATATTTGAGAGAAAGTATTGTGCACTCCATTTCTAATTAAAATCTTAAAAGGCCCTTTTACATAAACATGCTGGTAAACATTAAGTACTAACAGGCTACTCAAGAGCTAATTGATGCACAGTGTACACTGAAACCTACAATTTCCATATTTCTATAGATTTCTATAGCTTTTACTAGCGTCAAATAAGCACCAGATTTCTCTAAGGAACGCAAACCCGAGTCATCTGGCGGTCTTCTTGTGTAATTATCTCATTACATTTCTTGTGAGCTCCATACAGTAACATTTCATTTCGAGGTTGCGATCTTTAGGGTCTCGGTTTTGGCGTTGGGCGCTTTGATGTTCTCCTCCTGCTGTTTGTTGAGTTTGAACATCAGAATTTCGTCTCCGATAGGGAATTTTAACGTCACGGGGATAACACAGAGAAAATGAGCGGAATAAGTGTTAAAACCTCCAGAGCAACTTATATTCCACAAATACTGGAGCTTTGATCAATATGTCTCACTATGAGGAGAGGCTGTTCTGTTTCCAGATGCTTTGTCTTTCCTGTTGGCATTCAAGAATTTTAGATACCGGAGGAATTGGGTAAGGAAGGCTTATGTAGAGGTGCCTCCTAGTAGTCTAAATTACAGGTCTTTGATCTCAGTAACAGCGAAAGCCATACAACATGAGGTCGACATTAACGCAAATATTCTTCATTTGGAGGAATTTCCTGGAGAAAGTAGTCTTCTAAGGTCAGATTGGCCCGCTAAACGATCCCCCGTTGGGCTCAGTTTTGGCATGAAAATGGACTCCAAAGTTCTAACAGAAGACAGCAATACTTAGAGGATTTTGTAGACAGGGGCATCCCAATAGTGAGTGTTGGGTTGCAGTTGCACCCAATCCCTAGATTTTAGGTGAAGCCAAATAGTCCCTTTGGCCCATATGACAAGACCAATACTATTAAAGTTGGTGACCCATTGACGCAACATAGACTTGGACCATTTTTTGGTGAATTTAAAATAAACACTGATGTTTGATAAGGAGTAAAAGCTCCAGAAATTGACCCCCCCCCCCCCAATTATTAGACACTTATGGCACATGTTGTCATATCTGAACACCTCTTTAGGTTTTAATTCTGCCCTACGCAATGGTTCAATGTAACAATATGGCCCTCAAACCAAAAAGCCATCCTCTGTCCTGGTACTGAAAAGCGACTATACATTTCACATGTACAGTCACCCTTACTGGTGCTCTCTGTTTGCCTCCCGCACCAGTAATCTTGGCTGTCAGACAAGAATCCTGCCATAACTGATGCCATTCCAACTCCTCTTTTGATTATTGGCTTGGCGCAACATCATTGTTGCGGCGTGGTGCACAAGCGACGTCGCACCTGGCCTATTAAATGAGGAGCCACGGATTCCAACAATTAGGAGCTGAATCTCAGGGCTCCTGTCTGCTTACTGACATGTCCCCAGAACTGGGTCTCTATCTCTAGAACCTTCAAGTGAACAGGGATGTACAAATGTGTCCTTCCTTTTCTTTTTTCGGTGATCAACATATTTTGAGATAAGTGGTGCAAGATGATGAACTTTTGAGAAAAAAACACGTTACAGAACTCTGTCAGGAGATGTTTATACTGCATGTGTCTATATCATAAATCATAGAATCATAGAATGTTAGAGTTGGAAGGGACCTCCTGGGTCATCATGTCCAACATCCTGCTCAATGCAGAAGGAGAACTCGCCACCTCTCGTGGCAGCCTGTTCCACTCATTGGTCACCCTCACTGTCAAAAAGTTTTTTCGAATACCTAATCTGCATCTTCTCCCTTTCAGCTTCATTCCATTGCTTCTCGTGTTTCCATGTGCAAATGAGAATAAGGATGATCCCTCTACACCGTGACAGCCCTTCTGATATTTGTAGACAGCTATTAAGTCTCCTCTTAGACTTCTTTTTTGCAAGCTAAACATTCCCAGATCCTTTAACCATTCAATTGCAGTCCGCTCACCATCCTGATAGCTCTTCTCTGAATTTGCTCCAGTTTTTCATTGTCTTTTTAAAAATGTGGTGCCCAGAACTGGACACAGTATTCCAGACGAGGCCTGAACAAGGAGGAGTAGAGGGGGATAATTACTTCATGTGATTTAGACTCTTTGCTTCTCTTAATACATCCTAGAACTGTGTTTGCCTTTTTTGCTGCTGCATCACACTGTTGACTCATGTGCAGTCTGTGATCTATTAGTATACCCAAGACTTTTTCACACTTGCTGTTGCTTAGTTCTATTCCTCCCATTTTGTAGATGTAATTTTTATTTTTCTTGTCAGATGTAGAATCTTGCATTTCTCCCTGTTAAATACCGTTCTATTCGTCCCTGCCCATTGTCCAAGTTTTCTAGCTCCTTCTGTGGCCACTCAGTGGTTGTAATATGAGTTTCAGCCTGTTTTTTTCTCTCTAGTATTGTCAGAGTGATGTACTGAATTTGTATTGTCAGATATTGTCTTTACTAAAAAAGTGGTGGACACCTCTACAAATCCCACCCTCAAGTAAACTTTTTGATTCTCCTTTGTAATGGGTGGAGCTGCAAATAAAAAAAAGATAATTCAATAAAATCCACCATTATTGTAATTCCCGAACTAGACTTTTTAGCCTGCAGTATTTGTCATTTCTTCCTTTTTTTAATCTTTAATGACATTTAATTATTTATTTTTTTTAAATAAAATTTATACCCAGAGGTCCAGACTCACCAAAATTAACATATTTTTCAAGTCATATCAAGCAATAATTGCTCAGATGAGTCAGATATTTCACGGCAGGTCAGGACTTGGGGAAAGGAACATATTTTTCCTGTTCTTTAATTACAGCATTTATAGAAGAATGCTACTACAGGACAAAGCTCCTCTGATTTCTCCATTCACAAATTTATAGTCTGGGGATTATTACACTAAAGTAGCTTTAAAGAAGCTTATTCCATAAAAACATGAAAAAATAACTATTTAGTAAATTGTAAAGTATTGTATTATTAATCAGCTCAATTTTTTTTTAAATTTTCTCTTGTTTCTGCATGATAATGAGTTGACACAACAAGAGTTGATGCTCCCATTGTTAAAGGAGTTGTGCAGTACATTATATTGTTGGCCTTTTCTTAGGATAGATCATCAATATCAGATCGATAAGGATGCCTCATCCAGAATGCTCACGATCAAGTGTTATCGTTGTTGGCGGTGGCCGGATGTGCTCATTTACAGCACAGCTCCATCAGCTGTATAGTGGCCGCGTCCAGGTACTGCACATCCATGGCCATTCATATCAATAGTGGTGTGCTGCGCTACCGCTGCAATATAGTTGACATAAGTGTATAGTTCTACTCCATAATTGATCACTTTGGGCCGCCACTGGTAGTGGTCCTGTGAGTCACACCCTCACGATCTGATATTGATGATCTATCCTAAGGTATGGTCATCAAAATAATGTCCTGGACAACCCATTTAACATTTTCTGGTAGATGCAACTTCTTGATTGCATGTATGTATATATATATATATATATATATATATACATATATATACAGTGCCTACAAGTAGTATTCAACCCCCTGCAGATTTAGCAGGTTTAATAAGATGCAAATAAGTTAGAGCCTTCAAACTTCAAACAAGAGCAGGATTTATTAACAGATGCATAAATCTTACAAACCAAAAAGTTTTGTTGCTCAGTTAAATTTTTATAAATTTTAAACATAAAAGTGTCGGTCAATTATTATTCAACCCCTAGGTTTAATATTTTGTGGAATAACCTTTGTTTGCAATTACAGCTAATAATCGTCTTTTATAAGACCTGATCAGGCCGGCACAGGTCTCTGGAGTTATCTTGGCCCACTCCTCCATGCAGATCTTCACCAAGTTATCTAGGTTCTTTGGGTGTCTCATGTGGACTTTAATCTTGAGCTCCTTCCACAAGTTTTCAATTGGGTTAAGGTCAGGAGACTGACTAGGCCACGGCAACACCTTGATTTTTTGCCTCTTGAACCAGGCCTTGGTTTTCTTGGCTGTGTGCTTTGGGTCGTTGTCTTGTTGGAAGATGAAATGACGACCCATCTTAAGATCCTTGATGGAGGAGCGGAGGTTCTTGGCCAAAATCTCCAGGTAGGCCGTGCTATCCATCTTCCCATGGATGCGAACCAGATGGCCAGGCCCCTTGGCTGAGAAACAGCCCCACAGCATGATGCTGCCACCACCATGCTTGACTGTAGGGATGGTATTCTTGGGGTCGTATGCAGTGCCATCCAGTCTCCAAACGTCACGTGTGTGGTTGGCACCAAAGATCTCGATCTTGGTCTCATCAGACCAGAGAACCTTGAACCAGTCAGTCTCAGAGTCCTCCAAGTGATCATGAGCAAACTGTAGACGAGCCTTGACATGACGCTTTGAAAGTAAAGGTACCTTACGGGCTCGTCTGGAACGGAGACCATTGCGGTGGAGTACGTTGCTTATGGTAATGACTGAAACCAATGTCCCCACTGCCATGAGATCTTCCCGGAGCTCCTTCCTTGTTGTCCTTGGGTTAGCCTTGACTCTTCGGACAAGCCTGGCCTCTGCATGGGAGGAAACTTTCAAAGGCTGTCCAGGCCGTGGAAGGCTAACAGTAGTTCCATAAGCCTTCCACTTCCGGATGATGCTCCCAACAGTGGAGACAGGTAGGCCCAACTCCTTGGAAAGGGTTTTGTTCCCCTTGCCAGCCTTGTGACCCTCCACGATCTTGTCTCTGATGGCCTTGGAATGCTCCTTTGTCTTTCCCATGTTGACCATGTATGAGTGCTGTTCACAAGTTTGGGGAGGGTCTTAAATAGTCAGAAAAGGCTGGAAAAAGAGATAATTAATCCAAACATGTGAAGCTCATTGTTCTTTGTGCCTGAACTACTTCTTAATACTTTAGGGGAACCAAACAGAATTCTGGTGGGTTGAGGGGTTGAATAATAAATGACCCTCTGAAAAAACTTTTCCCAATTTAAAAAAAAAATAAACAAAGAAATAACATTCTTTTTTGCTGCAGTGCATTTCACACTACCAGGCTGATCTACAGTCCAAATGTCACAATGCCAAGTTAATTCCAAATGTGTACACCTGCTAAATCTGCAGGGGGTTGAATACTACTTGTAGGCACTGTATATATATATATATATACAGTGGGGCAAAAAAGTATTTAGTCAGTCAGCAATAGTGCAAGTTCCACCACTTAAAAAGATGAGAGGCGTCTGTAATTTACATCATAGGTAGACCTCAACTATGGGAGACAAACTGAGAAAAAAAAATCCAGAAAATCACATTGTCTGTTTTTTTGACATTTTATTTGCATATTATGGTGGAAAATAAGTATTTGGTCAGAAACAAAATTTCATCTCAATACTTTGTAATATATCCTTTGTTGGCAATGACAGAGGTCAAACGTTTTCTGTAAGTCTTCACAAGGTTGCCACACACTGTTGTTGGTATGTTGGCCCATTCCTCCATGCAGATCTCCTCTAAAGCAGTGATGTTTTTGGCTTTTCGCTTGGCAACACGGACTTTCAACTCCCTCCAAAGGTTTTCTATAGGGTTGAGATCTGGAGACTGGCTAGGCCACTCCAGGACCTTCATATGCTTCTTACGAAGCCACTCCTTCGTTGCTCTGGCGGTGTGCTTTGGATCATTGTCATGTTGAAAGACCCAGCCACGTTTCATCTTCAATGCCCTTGCTGATGGAAGGAGGTTTGCACTCAAAATCTCACAATACATGGCCCCATTCATTCTTTCATGTACCCGGATCAGTCGTCCTGGCCCCTTTGCAGAGAAACAGCCCCAAAGCATGATGTTTCCACCACCATGCTTTACAGTAGGTATGGTGTTTGATGGATGCAACTCAGTATTCTTTTTCCTCCAAACACGACAAGTTGTGTTTCTACCAAACAGTTCCAGTTTGGTTTCATCAGACCATAGGACATTCTCCCCAAACTCCTCTGGATCATCCAAATGCTCTCTAGCAAACTTCAGACGGGCCCAGACATGTACTGGCTTAAGCAGTGGGATACGTCTGGCACTGCAGGATCTGAGTCCATGGTGGCGTAGTGTGTTACTTATGGTAGGTCTTGTTACATTGGTCCCAGCTCTCTGCAGTTCATTCACTAGGTCCCCCCGCGTGGTTCTGGGATTTTTGCTCACCGTTCTTGTGATCATTCTGACCCCACGGGGTGGGATTTTGCGTGGAGCCCCAGATCGAGGGAGATTATCAGTGGTCTTGTATGTCTTCCATTTTCTAATTATTGCTCCCACTGTTGATTTCTTCACTCCAAGCTGGTTGGCTATTGCAGATTCAGTCTTCCCAACCTGGTGCAGGGCTACAATTTTGTTTCTGGTGTCATTTGACAGCTCTTTGGTCTTCACCATAGTGGAGTTTGGAGTCAGACTGTTTGAGGGTGTGCACAGGTGTCTTTTTATACTGATAACAAGTTTAAACAGGTGCCATTACTACAGGTAATGAGTGGAGGAAAGAGGAGACTCTTAAAGAAGAAGTTACAGGTCTGTGAGAGCCAGAAATCTTGATTGTTTGTTTCTGACCAAATACTTATTTTCCACCATAATATGCAAATAAAATGTTAAAAAAACAGACAATGTGATTTTCTGGATTTTTTTTTCTCAGTTTGTCTCCCATAGTTGAGGTCTACCTATGATGTAAATTACAGACGCCTCTCATCTTTTTAAGTGGTGGAACTTGCACTATTGCTGACTGACTAAATACTTTTTTGCCCCACTGTATATATATATATATATATATAAAATATAAATATATATATATTGTTCAAAAACGTAAAGGGAACACTAAAATACCACATCCTAGATATCACTGAATGAAATATTCCAGTTTTAAATCTTTATTCATTACATAGTGGAACGTGTTGAGAACAATAAAACCTAAAAATGGTCAACGTAAATCACAGCTAATATCCACGGAGGTCTGGAGTTGGAACGATGCTCAAAATCAAAGTGTAAAATGAAGTTCCAGGCTGATCCAACTTTAGTGGGAATGCCTCAAGACGAATAAATGATGCTCAGTAGTGTGTGTGGCCTCCAAGTGCCTGTATAACCTCCCTACAACGTCTAGGCATTCTCCTGATGAAGCGGCGGATGGTCTCCTGAGTAATCTCCTGCCAGACCTGGACCTTCTTGCCACAGCTCGCATTGATGTGCCATCCTGGATGAGCTGCACTACCTGAGCCACTTGTGTGGGTTGTAGAGTCCGTCTCACGCTACCACAAGTGTGAAAGCACAACCAACATTCAAAAGGGACCAAAACATCAGCCAGAAAGCATTGTTACTGAGATGTGGTCCCCACCTGCAGAACCACTCCTTTATTGAGGGTGTCTTGATAATTGCCAATAATTTCCGTCTGTTGTCTATGCCATTTGCACAACGGCGTGTGAAATTGATTGTCAATCAGTGTTGCTTCCTAAGTGGACAGTTTGATTTCACAGAAGTTTGATTTACTTGGAGTTATATTCTGTTCTTTAAGTGTTCCCTTTATTTTTTTGAGCAGTGTATATATTTTTTATAAGCAAAATGAACAAAATAAACAGCAATTCTGAAAATCATTTTTTATTATCTTTTTTTTAATAAGCCAGAACTGTAATACCAACTTGACTTGAACATTTATGAGCTTAATTGCTTATGAAATACCCAACAATACTTTTCTAATACAGTTGCTATGTCTATGAGCATTATTCCAATTGGCCTAATAAGTGAACTATGATGGCAAACCTTGGGGCAATTATTTGGAGGTTATTGACAGTCAATAGGCACCATACAACTGACTGGTTCTGATGGAGTGACGCACCATACAACTGACTGGTTCTGATGGAGTGACAGAGGAAGCTTATCTCCCTCTGTCACCTGCTTACTAAATTTATTAATGGTATGAAGAAAGGAGCCAAGGTGTCAATTCCAGCTGGCATCCTGTTGTAGTTTCTGTGCCCCCTCTCTCTTAATCATGTACATACATGTAATGCTGTGGCAATTATACTGTGTAGATGACATTCATGTTCATAAATTTGCGCTGAGGGCTTAAAGTATTTTAACGAATAGTACTGTAGATGACCTATTCTTAAAGTGGTTGCCCAGACTTTCCAAGTTATCACCTATCTCCAGGATCTAATCACTGGTGGTACCCTACTGGAACCTCCACAGTTTGCTCTTACTTTCCATGTTATCGCCTATCTCCAGGATCTAATCACTGGTGGTCCCATACTGGAACCTCCAAAGGTTGCCCTGACTTTCCAAGTTATTGCCAATACCCGGGATCTAATCAATGGTGGTCCCATACTAGAACCTCCATAGGTTGCCCTTACTTTCTGAGTTATCGCCTATCTCCAGGATCTAATCACTGGTGGTCCCCTACTGGAACCTCCATAGGTTGCCCTTAATTTCCAAGTAATCGCCTATCCCTGGGATGTAATCACTGGTTGTCCTCTACTGAAACCTCTAGTGGTTGTCCCAACTTTCCAAGTTATCTATCTCCAGGATCTAATCATTGGTGGTCCCATACTGGAACCTCCATAGGTTGCCTTTGCTTTCCGAGTTATCGCCTATCCCCAGGATCTAATTACAGGTGGTCCCATACTGGAACATCCATAGATTGCCCCAATTTTCCAAGTTATCGCCTATCTCCAGGATCTAATTACTGGTGGTCCCTTACTGAAACCTCCATTGGTTGCCCTGACTCTCCAAGTTTTTGCCTATCCCCGGGATCTAATCTTTGGTGGTCCCCTGATGGAACCTCCACAGATTGCCATGACTTTCCAAGTTATCACCTATTCCCAGGATCTAATCGCTGGTTGTCCCATACTGGAACCTCCACAGGTTGTCCCGACGTTCCAAGTTATCGCCTATCTCCAGGAACTAATCACTGGTGGTCCCATACTGGAACCTTCATAGGTTGCCCTGACTTTCCAAGTTATCGCCTATCCCCGGGATCTAATCACTAGTGGTCCCCTACTGGAACCTCCACACATCCCAAATGTGCATTATCCCGAACCTCCACAGATCCTGAATGTGCAGTCCTCCGGAGAAAAAACAGAGCCAAGGTTGAGCTTCCTTCAAGCGGGGAACAGAAGTCTGCAATTCCGTGGATCAGTGGGAGTCTCAGCAGTTGGACCCCCACCAGCCTAGAATATCACAGGATAGTTGATGACTTCTTCTTACTGGAATACCTCTTTAAAGTTATCGGGTGGAGAATCCCTTTATATTCTTGTTATACATCACTTTTTCGGCTTGTAGTCGGCTAGTTTAGAAAATTCACTATTCTATACCCTGTAAATTAATACTCAACTATTAGACTTTAGGGGCCACATCTGTTAGCGAAAGTGAAGAGTGGCAACAAATATCATCTCTCTGTCTCTGGTGGACTCAGCATATCCTTACAAAACAAGGATATCCCATTAATTTTATCAGTAACTGTAATACTTTAATTCCCCTGTGGGGGCGCTGCAGAAAAACAAAATACTTGTCTCGTGAATCACAAATAGAAATGATCGCTGGAGGCTCCAAATAAATAGATAGTTTGTCCGAAACAGACTAAAACAGCAACGGTATGAGGCGTAGTGCATCACTAGGCAGGGTTTCTATTGTTGTTTTTCCTCTGTGACTATGGAACAATTAAGAGGAAAAGTAAATTTACTTATCAATATAAAATTCCCTGCACCAGAACAGCACAGTACATGTTGTTCAAAATCGTTCCTCGGGCCATTAAAGAACAGAATGGCGTACGCAACAAACAATACGTTTTCCATCATGGTTATTAGTCTGCAGTTTTAGCAGAACATCGGAACGTTTGCTAGTGCCAGGGAAAAATTAGCAGAACGTTGCCCATGAGCACAAGCAAATTACTATGGGATAAAAAAGGCTGGCTTACTATTCCAACTTGCACGCAACTTTTAGCCATGGTCTGAGAAGCACAAATAACAAGACACAAAATGGAGCAGAACATCTACTGTAACTGGACGCTTCAAAAGGAATCTGTCATCAGGTTTTCACCAACCCTTTTGAGAGCAGAATTATATTGGAGCAGGGACCCTGATTCCAGCCATGTGTCACTTATTGGGCTTCTTACTGCACTTTGGGAAAAAATCTCTGTTTTATTTGCTGCAGATCTAGCAGTTCTCTGAATGCTGAGCTCTGTATAACTCCGCCCAGGCTTGGACTGGCCCGCAGGAGAACAGGGGAATCCTCTGGTGGGCCCCTGTGCAAGAGTTGACTGCCGCTTTCTTCACTTTTTTGGCAATCTTGTCTATTTCTATGCTTTTGATAATCTTTTACAAAAATATTATATATCTTATTCCCCAAAAAACTAAGTTTATATAATAACACATGGTTATTGAAGGGTTTTTATTCTAGTTATGTATGTTAAAGCCTGCATTATCAGTGTAAATACCATGGATGACGCAGGGTCGGTGACTCACACCTTCCTCACTGTTTACATTGATGCACTTGCTCAGTTCCTGAAGTAGCAGAATTATTCCGATACTGTTCTTCAAATCCCTTTCAAAGTCAAATAGTCCAAGGTAGAAAGATAAGAGAATCGATTCAATGATAATCTCGTTCATGTCAACTTTTGTGAACTACCTTGACCCAATGAATTAAAAAAATTTGCTGCCCAATTTGCACAAATCGCTAAAAATTCCCATCACTTTTACACAATGAAAAAGTCTCCATCAGCCAGAAAAGGCTCTCATGACTTCCCAATAATGTCAGGCAGCTATTACATAGAATAGAACATCACATAGTATAACAAAGGCTTTCCTAGCCAGTATAAAAGTCGAGGCAGGAAATGCAGCAGCCATTTTATGCTGAATTTTATAGTGAGAGGATTTCACAGCTCACAACTTAGTAACAGAAATAGAGGGTGAAAAAGCTCAACAACTATGAATAAATTGTACAGGGCATGAAAGAGGTGAGAGACCATCGTAGGAGACGTCAGACTGTTACACATGTCATTTCTGGGCAATTGGAGTATCTGTTATTCACAACAAATGTATTCGCCACAGATAAGTGCCAGGCAGCAGCTGCCAAGGCAAACAGGATCATGGGGTGCATTAAAAGAGGTCTGGATACACATGATGAGAGCATTATACTGCCTCTGTACAAATCCCTAGTTAGACCGCACATGGAGTACTGTGTCCAGTTTTGGGCACCGGTGCTCAGGAAGGATATAATGGAACTAGAGAGAGTACAAAGGAGGGCAACAAAATTAATAAAGGGGATGGGAAAACTACAATACCCAGATAGATTAGCGAAATTAGGATTATTTAGTCTAGAAAAAAGACGACTGAGGGGCGATCTAATAACCATGTATAAGTATATAAGGGGACAATACAAATATCTCGCTGAGGATCTGTTTATACCAAGGAAGGTGACGGGCACAAGGGGGCATTCTTTGCGTCTGGAGGAGAGAAGGTTTTTCCACCAACATAGAAGAGGATTCTTTACTGTTAGGGCAGTGAGAATCTGGAATTGCTTGCCTGAAGAGGTGGTGATGGCGAACTCAGTCGAGGGGTTCAAGAGAGGCCTGGATGTCTTCCTGGAGCAGAACAATATTGTATCATACAATTATTAGGTTCTGTAGAAGGACGTAGATCTGGGGATTTATTATGATGGAATATAGGCTGAACTGGATGGACAAATGTCTTTTTTCGGCCTTACTAACTATGTTACTATGTTACTATGTTAAAATACTTTGTGAAAACTCATGAAAGTTGATGAACTTCAAAGGAGTCAATCATCTGTAGTTCACGGACTTTTCCAAAACTTATTTTTTCTGCAAAAGTCAATATCAAATCATATCTTTCTCACTTTGCACTGTACCTCCTTTTTGGTCTTGATCCTCTGTTATAAAGCCCATGTTCGTGAAATATGGCATGTATTGTGCCTTCACCTTTTGGTTTGGGGGGCTGGGTTGTAAGGAATATAGAGGGTGTAGAGAGTAGGTTTCAGTTTCATCCCATTGCTTCTCCTGTTTCCATGTGCAAATGAGAATAATGATGATCCCTCTACACTGTGACAGCCATTCAGATATTTGAAGACAGCTATTAAGTCTTCTCTCAGTCTTCTTTTTTTGTAAGCTAAACATTCCCAGATCCTTTAACCGTTCCTCGTAGGACATGGTTTGCAGTCCGCTCACCATTCTGGTAGCTCCTCTCTGAACTTGCTCCAGTTCTTCAATGTCTTTTTTAAAATGTGGTGCCCAGAACTGGACACAGTATTCCAGATAAGGCCTGACCAAGAGGAGTAGAGGGGGATAATGACTTTGCGTGATCTAGACTCTATGCTTCTCTTAGTACATCCTAGAACTGTGTTTGCTTTTTTTGCTCTTGCATCACACTGTTGACTGTTGTGCAGTCTGTGATCTATTAGTATACCCAAGTCTTTTTCACACGTGCTGTTGCTTAGTTCTATTCTTCCCATTCTGTAGATGTAATTTTCCTTTTTCTTGCCCAAATGTAGAATCTTGCATTTCTCCCTGTTAAATACCATTCTATTAGTCGCTGCCCATTGTTTAAGCTTATCTAGAGCCTCCTGAATCCTTTCTCCGTCTTCTCTAGTGTTGGCTATCCCTCCTAGCTTTGATCGTCTGTAAATTTGACTAGTTTACCTTCAGTTCCCTTATCTAGATCAATTATAAAAATGTTGAACAGCACTGGGGCCAGGATAGAACCTTGTGGTACCCCACTTGAAACACTCTTCCAATTGGATGTGCAACCATATATTATCACTCTTTGAGTACGATCCATGAGCCAGTTATGAATTCACCTAATCGTGGTAGTCTTCTGTTACTTTTTCTATGAAAATAGGAGGCCTAATGTAATATGTCTTTGGTTATTTTTAAAGGACTTTTTGGATTAGGAAAACTCCTGTTTCCCAACAAACTCCAACCAGGTGAAGAAGGGTTTTCCGAAACTGGAAAACCCCTTTAAGGTGGAATGGTTCTTTTAATTAAGAAGGAATATATTTATATTTCTGGTCTTTCAATGTATGAAATCATCTTGGACTGTGGTTATTCCTCTTTGTGGTATCAGGATATATGAGTCATTATCTTGTTTTATGGATTTTGTAAAGCGCTCGTTTCATCTTTCAATAAAACATTATTACATTCGGGCTTATCAGCCGCATTACATGGTCCATTTTGTCAGGACAAGCTGAAGCAGACTTGAGTAGTAATGTAAAAAAAGAGCTATAATCGATAGGGCATAAAGCCAGTGATTTTTTTTTTTAATGTTTTATTTGCAGAAAACTTAAGAAACTATTTCGGAAGCTAAAGGATGAGAGACCAGATCCTGGGGAGAGCAACCTTCACAGTTCGAGAGAACCTCAACAATGGGACCGAGACTACGCTCTAGAACCATATTCGGGACTGACCCCAGAGTACATGGAGATGAGTGAGTACCAAAATTACATGTCCCCAATTTTCTCAAATGCAGGGTCACTAAAGGCACATTTGAAACATAAAACTTAAAACCCCAAGTTGGCATTTTGTTGGATTCCCAAAAATGAACTTTTTCCGGGCCTATTGTTCCCCAAAGTTGACTTTTCAGCTTGGATTTCAACCTTTTTACTTTATAGAGTGAAATTTTTGGCTTAATAATTTTGCTTGTTTTTTTATTTTACACTAAACACAATGAAATAGGGAATTATCCTAAAAGATTCCTTTAGTGGGCTCCGAGATGTATTTCCCATCAGAAGTTTTAATGTCATGGCAGGGACATACAGTCAGCTAGCTCAGTGATGATGGTGCTGAGGCAGTCAAAACCAGCTTGTGTGTCTCCTCCAAAGTCCTAAGAAGGGGAAAAAGGCTTCTGGGGTTGTGAAACAAATGATTATCTCAGCAATAGTACCTTGATGAAGTTTGGAGGATGAAACATATTATAGCCCTTGTATCACTTCTTTAAGACTTCACTTTTAGACTCATCCTGGTTACCTAGAACATATTTGCTGGTTTTTCGAAAGAGGTGGTGTAGGAACCCCTAAAGTGAAAAATTTAATCAAGCACTTTTTAAAAGCCCATTCCCCTTCCATGTAACTATTTGGAGTCCCCAACATATACTGCATGCCTGGGTGCTGTATCTCATGCTAGACCATCCTTGCGTCATGAAGGCAGTCTTTGCGAAATGTTACTATCATGGAGGACTCAGCAATGCCTGGGAAATTTGCCAACTCTTTTTGGATCCTGGGAGAACACCCCTTTTTTGGTATGTTCTGAGAAAGTTATCAAGCGTGTCCTAAACTAAAGCCCATCATACACTTTAGCTCTCTGCCAAACAATCGTTTGGCCGATAACTGTCTGCCCCAACACCTCCATACACAGCAGGAGTGTTTATGTGTTCCCTATGAGAGAACCAATGCCAGACCCCTCGGGGATGGCGTATCTTCGGGAGAACAAAATAGTCAGCAGTCTGAAATAACATATTTTGGATCCTCATCTACCCTGATGTGACACCATACACATTAGATTGTTGGCCGAACTTGTCCATACTCGGAAGCGCTTAACTGGCCAAGCAATCTTATGACAGAGCTGCTGTAAGACTCCTCTGGTGGCGGCTTATCTCCTGAAAACAAAGCGATCGGCAGTCACAAAACAGACATGCCAAATTATTTTCTGCCTACATATGATCTGTTGGGGGACAGTCAGGATATTGTCATACACGTTAGACTGTTGGCCAAAACCATCCAAATCAGCGAGATTGTCCGCCCGTCTAATGTGTATGAGGGCCTTTATTCTAAACAGAATAAGCTTTTTACATATTCATGCCTGCATTAACATACAATATGGCTAATATTTCACCCTGGTTTTGTGGGAAACTCCAGTAGATGCTGTCAGAAAATATCTTCTAGATGGCCAAGATATGGACCTTTCTGGTGGAAGACACCACCGACTTTCACAGAATGTCATTTAAGAAGGATTTACATTGTATGTTTGTTGGGAATGAGGATTCCAACAGATGCTCGTAAACAGGTTGCTGATCACCCAACAAATGAGCAAAATGCTTGTTCGTAGGGTGAAATGATCTTTTGGTTTTCTTTAAAGCTCATCTTAGCAGTGTGTCATCCAGTGTTAACAGGACATGTGCTGCTGAGAACACTGATTGTACGGTGAATATCGGAAGTGCCGATCTGCAAACATGAAGTTGATTGGCCGTGGTGCAAAGCCGCGGGACAGCTGGTGTAATCACAGCTTCAAACGACCTCTGATCGGCTCCATATTTGTTGATGAACGGTTGTCTATTAACCTGTTTATACAGGCCGATCGCGTTTCGGATTGCGGAAGAGAGAACTACTGCCATCACAACATACGACTTGAAGGAAGGGGCCGTAAGCCTAAATGAAACGCGACCGTCCTCTGGGACTTTTTTAGCGTGATGACAAAGAACGTTCAGGAACTTAAGGTTAAATTAATTGTTAAAAAAAATGGTTAAATATCCACCAATCAGATTTAAGATAATGTTTTGGCTTTTTATTTTTCTGAAAAAAAATGTAGTCCCTTTCGCCAAACAGGCGGCCTACGATGAAGAACTATTTCATCAGCAGACATGATAAATCCATGTCAAAATGTAAATTTAAGGAGAAATATTGACGCAATAATTTCCGATAAATGGTCACATCCACCTTGGACGACTTGATCTTTGGGTCAAAGAAAAATAATATCCAAATGTGATAGTATGAAATAACAGGAACATATTTCATGTTCCCCGGGATTAAATTTTACATAAACCACATCTGACTGATACATGGACGTATTGAAGTCTGTGTAGTCATCAGCATGATTCATATAGTGGATTCTTCTTTTTTTTCCTCATTATGCTGGGTGGTTTTTTTTTGTGCGCGTGTTTTTTTTATTTTATGGATGCTTTTGGATTACCAGCAGCTGAGCTTTACCCTGTGACATCAGATCTAGCGTTAAATAAAGCTTGACCTATGAGTAAGCCCTCGATGCTCTGGGGGTATATTGTATTGGTGCCACCGTGCAAAATCAAAAACAAAGAGTGTTAGATTGTGTCACTGTGTGTTAATTAGCTGGAGTATTAGCACTGCGGGGTCGCATGTCACATATAATGAGGCCTTTGTTGAGCGTTATTTATAAGTGGTGACGGGAGTGCACTTTCCGACGTTGCGGATAGTACATTGCATTAAGGTTCATGAAGCTTATCAGCAGAGACGTGCAACGCTTTGACAAGTCGTCTACAAATCTGGAATCAAATATTTCTGCAAAATCTCCGTTCCTGAGATATGGCCTCTTCTTTCCCACATATAAAGCTAATCTGGTTAGACAACTAGGCGTGGTCAATATTTCAGGGTTTTGCCCACTTGAATAACAAGGCTAGATTTATATGCAGGGAAAAAAGGGGCGTATCTCGGGAACGGAGAGGCGCAGGAACAAAAGAAAAACATCGCCGGATTCAGGAGAACAGCGGCATTTACACCAGGTAAAAATAACGACATATTTCTGAAAAGTGACACGTCCACTTTAAATGGTCTCATGAAGGCATTTAGCATCTAGAGAAAATGGACATCATACAGGGAAGTTCTCCTCTCCGGACTCCTCATATATAGCATACACCAGGTTAAAAAAAATACATATTTATGGCAAGGGACGGGTCCTCTTTTAGGAGTTATTTCAATTTTAGTCATTTATGGTAAATCTATAGGTTAAATATATGTCCAATACTGTAAATCTGGGGTGGCTATATACACAAAGCTTTCTCCTTTTACCTGTAAAACAGTTTCAGAAATACCCAAACTTGCTTGCTTGACTGTTTCATGGACAGGTATCTCACGAGTCACGGTGGCACCATGAGTTGTTAATATCGCCGGGGCGAGGCTGTTTCTAGCCAATAAATACTTACCCAGGAGTTACGAACCCATTTAATATAATTTTCCCAAAAAACTATTTTAAAGACATTTAAGGCGCATCAGTCACTTGTCATATACAGTATACGTCATTTTTTTTAACCTGGTATTAATGCCGCCGTTCTCCTGAATCCGGCGATGTTTTTCTTTTCTTCCTGCGCCTCTCCGTTCCTGAGATATGGTCCCTAATTTTCTGCATATAAAATTTGTCTTTTTAACCAAGTGGGCGTCATCTTTAACAATCCTCCATGAAAGGCTAAAGACCCTACCCACTTGGCTAACAAGTCTATATTTGTATATAAGAAAGAAGGGGCCATATCTCAGGAACGGAGAGGCGCAGGAAAAAAAGAAAAACATCGCCGGATTCAGGAGAACAGCGGCATTAACATGAGGCTTGAAAAATATATATTTATGGCAAGTGACGGGTCTCTATTAATTTGTCAAGATAACAAAAACTTTTCATTTTCAGTCGATACAGATACGACGCCGCCACAGAAAATATGTGGATGGTATATAAAGAACGTAGGGAAGAAAACTCCATCTTCAGATGCTTAAGACAATTACCGTAAATAGTTATTAGCCGTACTATAAAAATGACCCACAAAGTTGTTTTCTGAACTACAAGAGATCCTTTCATCGGTCCCGCCATACTGCAGGATTTTATATTAAACGGCAATTAAAGTATTAACCGGAATAATGGAGAGATTGTTTTCTGACCAAACTTTTATTACATCGTCGACTTAACATGACATAAAGGAGACAAAAGACAATAATGACAACAAAGAAGTATTAATCCGTGCAGGATGAAATTAATATATGAGGCTGATTCCATTCTGGATCTTCACACTTCAAACCAGAAAAATTTTGGGCCTCGACTGCTTTGTTTTTTTTTATATATAAACAATCCCATTTCATAGAGGCCTAGTTTTAGGAGGTGGAGTGGTAGCACATGTGCCCGTGTCCGGTGCCTAGTTTTGTCTCAACAGATCCTCTGCCATGTAAGAAGACATCAATTGCATGAACGAATAAGCAAAAGAATAGATGAATTACCGAATGGATTAATAAATAGATGGATTTTGCCAGATTATTGGGCGGGGGTGTTCCCAGGAAATGCAGAGGTGGGATTTAGAATACAGTGGGTACGGAAAGTATTCAGACCCCTTTCAATTTTTCACTCTTTGTTTCATTGCAACCATTTGGTAAATTCAAAAAAAGTTTTTTTCTCATTAATGTACCCTCTGCACCCCATCTCGACTAAAAAAAACAGAAATTTAGACATTTTTGGTAATTGAATAAAAAAGAAAAACTGAAATATCACATGGTCATAAGTATTCAGACCCTTTGCTCAGACACTCATTTACTGTAAAGGCCCCTTCACACTAAACGACGCTGCAGCGATCCAGACAACGATCCGGATCGCTGCAGCGTCGCTGTTTGGTCGCTGGAGAGCTGTCACACAGACAGCTCTCCAGCGACCAACGATGCCGGTAACCAGGGTAAACATCGGGTTACTAAGGCTACGTTCACACTAGCGTTATGCTAGTGTGCGTCGGGTTAGCGTCGGGCGACGCAGCGGCGACGCACGCGTCATGCGCCCCTATGTTTAACATGGGGGACGCATGCATTTTTGTTTGTTGCGTTGTGCGACGCATGCTTCTTTTTTGCCGCAAGCGTCGGACCAAGAAAACGCAACAAGTTGCATTTTTCTTGCGTCCGATTTTCGGCAAAAAACGACGCATGCGTCGCAAAACGCAGCGTTTTTGCGTGCGTTTTGCCGCGTTTTTGCGTGCGTTGTGCGTTGCGTCGCCGACGCAGCGGCGCACAACGCTAGTGTGAACGTTACCTAAGCGCAGGGCCGCGCTTAGTAACCCGATGTTTACCCTGGTTACCATCCTAAAAGTGAAAAAATCAAACGCTACATACTTACCTACCGCTGTCTGTCCCCGGCGCTCTGCTTCTCTGCTCTGGCTGTGAGCACAGCGGCCGGAAAGCAGAGCGGTGACGTCACCGCTCTGCTTTCCGGCCGCTGTGCTCACAGTGAGTGCAGGAAAGCACAGCGCCGAGGGACAGACAGCCGAAGGTAAGTATGAAGCGTTTGTTTTTTTTACTTTTAGGATGATATCCAGGGTAAACATCGGGTTACTAAGCGCGGCCCTGCGCTTAGCAACCCGATGTTTACCCTGGTTACCAGCGAAGACATCGCTGAATCGGTGTCACACACGCCGATTCAGCGATGTCAGCGGGAGAGCCAGCGACCAAAGAAAGTTCTGGCCCTCTAGCCCCGACCAACGACATCACAGCAGGATTCTGATCGCTGCTGCGTGTCAAACTAAACGATATCGCTAGCCAGGACGCTGCAACGTCACGGATCGCTAGCGATATCGTTTAGTGTGAAGGTACCTTAAGTCACATGCTGTCCATTTCCTTGTGATCCTCCTTGAGATGGTTCTACTCCTTCATTGGAGTCCAGCTGTGTTAAATGAAACTGATAGGACTTGATTAGGAAAGGCGCACACCTGTCTATATAAGACCTCACAGCTCACAGTGCATGTCAGACCAAATGAGAATCATGAGGCCAAAGGAACTGACCAAGGAGCTCAGAGACAGAAATGTGGCAAGGCACAGACCTGGCCAAGGACACAATAGAATTTCTGCAGTACAGGCAGCTGATCACCCGGTGTACGAGCAAAACGCCCTTTCGTTAGGTGAAATGATGTGTTAACCAACAGATGATTATTCTCGGCAGCACATTGACTTGTGTAAACAAGACGTGTGCTGCCGAGAACAACGACAGCCGATACACACTTAATTGTCACAGATCACAGAGTGGTCTGCCTATTTAAACAGGCTATTAAATCGGTCATTTAACGTTGTGTATAGTGCTGTGTAAATGTAACTTTTTAAGCTCTTGTATCACCCGCATCTTTATGGATGGATTCTTCTCTGGCCATCTTTGAGTTATGAAATATACCACATACTGAACCCTCCCTGTTGATAAGTAATGTCAAATATTTTTCTTTTCATTTTAAGTGATCTTGTTATTTTAGGCAAGTGCTAAGGTTGTAGGAGCTGCCCCAAAGTTCTCGAAAGTCTGGCAGAACACAATGTGTGTTTTTTGTCTCCGTGTTGACTGACACCGACATTGATGGATGACTCTTTTGAATCCAGTGAGTCAACAAGGAAAGGAAAAGTATCAGCAGCATCTGTTATCTGAAATGGCTTTTTAGCGGAGTAACATTTCCCCGTTGAAATGCTTTGAGGAGGCGGCAGTCGTCCTTCACCCTTCATCAGGACAATTTGCGTGATGACACAAGTATCAACAGCAGCTATGAAGGCACACAATGTTATGACTAATATTGTCTAATGTGGCTTATGTTGTAGATACAGAAGGCAATGACTGCAAAATATATAGGTGTAACCTTCTATTCCTTCCTAAAGACCCTAAATAGTCTCTTAATTCTTCACCTTTGAACCTAACACATTGCATAATTCTAAATTATTCTATAGTGGCATGAAGAGAAGAGGTCAATGCTACCTTTTAGCATGGGCTTCAAAAATAATCTCAGGACAAGAAGGTCTAAGAGCTGGTTGCCCAAACCTTCAAATTCCTCATTGACCATTTCCCACCTTGTTGAGATTCATCAAATTAGAATTTATATCAAATATATGGACATAGATCTTTTTCAAAACGTATATATACTAAATATAATCCATCTATGTAGGATTTCTTCTAATTTTTGGTGGGTACCACCACCACCAACGATTGGTTGGTAACCCAAGCTAGACAATTGGTTTTTTTTACTATCAACAGATGCCAACATTTCCCTAAAAAGACGCAATATCTGTGACATACTCTTTGGACCTTCAAAAATTAACTAATATTATTAGCTTTAAATGAACCCTATAAATGAATCCAAGAATGTCAAACATAATCATAGGAGTTAATCGTAGAAGGTAGCCTTCTTTTTATAAAAAAAAGACCCAAAACATTAGATATGGTGTATGACACTCTCTCCAGTTTGCGTATGTCACTACCTGACTAGGTGAGTATGTCAATCCAACAAGTGGTTTAACGAGCCTGATATTTCAGCCCAGAGGGCAACATACTGTATCTAATGGGAGAGGCTGAGATTTCACTCTTCGAGTGTCAAAGATGGGAAAATACTGCTTAAATTTTTTTTTTTAAGACATTGAATCATTGATCATAAAAGGGAACTTTAAGATGTTTTTGGATTGGCCTCCACAATACCTAAAAAACCTCAAAGGTGACGAAACGAGTTCATTTTTACCGACAACACCAAATTTAGACATATGAAGATATTCTTAAAGAGAACTTATCATCAGATCGAAAGGGGTCATTTTTTTGTTCTTATTTTATTCCCGCTGCTCTTCTGAGTTTTCCCATTTTTGTTCTTTTTAAATCCAACATACGGTTCCAGAGATGTGAGCTTTTTTCTGTACCAAGAGGGGCGTGACTTACAGGATTCACTGTGGGCGTGTCTTTAGGCCTCTCTGTATTATTACTCTTTGTGTCACGCCCCCTTAGAAAGACCATACAAATGGGCACTAAATAAAAAAAGACCATATCTCTGGGACCGTATGACGGTTATGAAAAAAACAAAAAACACATTTCTCAGGGGAGCAAAGAGAATCCAATGAGCACAAAAGCTGTCCACTTTTGATTTGGTGGCAGATCCCCTTTAATTATATGAAAAATGTTATATGTTAGTAACGGTAACATATGAGCCCGAATGACTAGTTAACCTTTCTAAAGGAACTGGTTTACAATTTTTATGAGCCAATCTCGCAAAAATTCATGGCTATTTGGGTGCTACCGGTGCATCTTGGGACAATATGAAAATCCAAAGTAGCACTCATCATCTGGGTCCTCCATCATTGAATATTCAACAGGGTTGACAATCCTAGTTTCCAAACTTATTAGATTCTATAGAAAATATAGTGATTTAGGTGTTATATCGCAGTTTTATTATTATTATGCACTGAATGATGGTGTGACAGTATAATGCTAGTATATTGTGGCATTGTATGGCACTATTATTTGGGTATGTGGCCAATTTTTCACCTTTTCAAAAAAGATTAAATGGCCTAAATTCTTTGTATATGGGCCAATCCATAACAAGGCGCTACACCTTTACAATACTGGTTTGTTTTTATGTGGTGGTGGTGGTGGTATTTTCGGGTTGCAAATTCTCCCCCCTCCTTTAGTTACAGCCCTGGCACTATATTACAGTGCCTCACATGTTGCACAAAATATTGCCAGGAGTATTATTAACACCTCTGTATACATGATACATACTTACTGCAATTGTCACCTACTCCATGCAGAACTGTTACGTACGTCTGCTCTAGGCTCATTACAATTGAATTCCTGGCCTCTTTCGTGACAGGCGTAGAAAAGGCTCAGATAGCCCCGTCTGGCCAAAACTAAATAGCTGAAGTGTTTACCGGCTGAGTCACTATACGAGGACATATCGCGTGACCAATAGGGGTTCATGGGGACAGGTCATAGCTGGACACTATTTTTTCTTAATTTTTAGATAATACGTGGAAGCAATATTCTTTCAGATAAGGAAAGTGTGAAGTATTAATGCTTTGCGATATGATCAGCCAAAGAACAAGAATTGTGCTACCATGTTCACGAGGGTCAATTACGGGCGCTCTTATGAATGTAAATTCGGCGGGTGTATTTTTTAGAGCACTGACTAACATGTAGGACTATGCTAAGAAATCCAAAAAAAGTAGCAATATTGCTATTTGCTTTAGGAATTAGGACCAATCTGTGTCATAGAGGAGGTCCATGACTTTGGATACTCATTTTTTGGAGTAGATAGGGTCGTCCTTGCCAGGGGTGGTGTCACGATTCCACTGCTCAGTGTGTCTTGGACGCAGTGACTGACAGCTTAGTTGTCCAATCTAGTGCAGGGGGGTGTTGAATGGTCAGTATTTGGATTGACAGCTGAATCGTCCAATCTAGTCCAGGGGAGATGTTCTTCTTCTGTTTAAGCTCCTCTCCGTTCCACAGATAGGACCTCCTCTTCCCAGTATCTATGATTTTAGCTGACTGGGAGTGACTACCAAGATGACACCTAAGGAGAAGATTTGAGGACCATGCCCACTTAGTTACCAAGACTATATTTACAGTTAGGTCCATATATATTTGGACAGAGACAACATTTTTCTAATTTTGGTCATAGACATTACTACAATGAATTTTAAACAAAACAATTCAGATGTAGTTGAAGTTCAGACTTTCAGCTTTCATTTGAAGGTATCCACATTAAAATTGGATGAAGGGTTAAGGAGTTTCAGCTCCCTAACTTGTGCCACCCTGTTTTTAAAGGGACCAAAAGTAATTGGACAGATTCAATAATTTTAAATCAAATGTTCATTTTTAGTACTTGGTTGAAAACCCTTTGTTGGCAATGACTGCCTGAAGTCTTGAACTCATGGACATCACCAGACGCTGTGTTTCCTCCTTTTTGATGCTCTGCCAGGCCTTCACTGCGGTGGTTTTCAGTTGCTGTTTGTTTGTGGACCTTTCTGTCTGAAGTTTAGTCTTTAACAAGTGAAATGCTGCTCAATTGGGTTGAGATCAGGTGACTGACTTGGCCATTCAAGAATATTCCACTTCTTTGCTTTAATAAACTCCTGGGTTGCTTTGGCTTTATGTTTTGGGTCATTGTCCATCTGTAGTATGAAATGAAGACCAATCAGTTTGGCTGCATTTGGCTGGATCTGAGCACACAGTATGGCTCTGAATACCTCAGAATTCATTCGGCTGCTTCTGTCCTGTGTCACATCATCAATAAACACTAGTGACCCAGTGCCACTGGCAGCCATACATGCCCAAGCCATCACACTGCCTCCGCCGTGTTGTATAGATGATGTGGTATGCTTTGGATCATGAGCTGCACCACGCCTTCACCATACTTTTCTCTTTCCATCATTCTGGTAGAAGTTGATCTTGGTTTCATCTGTCCAAAGAATGTTCTTCCAGAACTGTGCTGGCTTTTTTAGATGTTTTTTAGCAAAGTCCAGTCTAGCCTTTTTATTCTTGATGCTTATGAGTGGCTTGCACCGTGCAGTGAACCCTCTGTATTTACTGTCATGCAGTCTTCTCTTTATTGTAGATTTGGATATTGATACGCCGACCTCCTGGAGAGTGTTGTTCACTTGGTCGGCCGTTGTGAAGGGGTTTCTCTTCATCATGGAGATTATTCTGCGATCATCCACCACTGTTGTCTTCCGTGGGCGCCCAGGTCTTTTTGCATTGATGAGTTCACCAGTGCTTTCTTTCTTTCTCAGGATGTACCAAACTGTAGAGTTTGCCACTCCTAATATTGTAGCAATTTCTCGGATGGGTTTTTTCTGTTTTCGCAGGTTAAGGATGGCTTGTTTCACCTGCATGGAGAGCTCCTTTGACCAGATGTTTACTGCACCGCAAAACCTTCCAAATGCAAGCACCACACCTCAAATCATCTCCAGGCCTTTTATCTGCTTAATTGAGAATGACATAATGAAGGGATTGCCCACACCTTTCCATGAAATAGCCTTGGAGTCAATTGTCCAATTACTTTTGGTCCCTTTAAAAACAGGGTAGCACATGTTAAGGAGCTGAAACTCCTAAACCCTTCATCCAATTTAAATGTGGATACCCTCAAATGAAAGCTGAAAGTCTGACCTTCAACTGCATCTGAATTGTTTTGTTTAAAATTCATTGTGGTAATGTCTATAACCAAAATTAGAAAAATGTTGTCTCTGTCCAAATATATATGGACCTAACTGTATATAAAATTGAAGAAGAGGCCATTAGTGAAGAGCGAGCATGCTCAGATAAGGTGATATTCGAGCATGCTCGAGTGTTAACCAAGTGACTTCGACGTGCTCGAAATATGATTGAGTCCCTGCCACTGTGTGTCTCGCAGCTGTTCGACAGCCGCTACACATGCAGGGATTGCCTAGCAAACAGGATATCCCTGCATGTGTTGCGCAGTCTCTCATCCTAGGCCGCTTCCTGCTATAATATCCCCTGTCCTGGGCCTCTTCCTGTTATAATGTTCCCCATTCTGAGCCCATTCCAATGTATAATATCCATCTTCCTGGTATAATGTCTCTCTTCATGGGCCCCTTCCTGGTATAATATCCTCCATAATGAGCCATTTCCAGTAACAATGTTCCCACTCTGGGCCCCTTCTTGTTATAATGTCCTCAGTCCTGGGCCCCTTACTGTCATAATGTCCCCCATCCCGACCCTTTCCTGTAACAATTTCCCCATTCTAGTATAATGTTCCACATCATGGGCCCCTTCCTGGTATAATGACGCCCATTCTGATTCAATGACCACCATCCTAGGCCCCAATGTGATATAATGGCCCCCATCTTGTACTGAACACTGGTGTAATGTTCCTCATCCTGCGCCCCTTCCTAGGCTTTTTCCTGGTATAATATTCATTCTGTTTTCCAAAACATAAAAATAAACAATTCTTTTTACCTTACTCTGCTCTCATGTCCTTTTCTGCAGCTGGTAGCTGACTTCAGTATGCCTACTCGGTCAACTCATGATGCCAATGCCATGCGCTGCTCATGACTGGCAGGCTGCCGCGAGCTGCCAGCCTCTGATTGGTCAGTGGCATGTCTTGCAGCTAAGGGAGTTGAACGGTCAGTACACTTCAGCTGAATGTGAGTCCTTTGGAAGTAGACATTGGTGGACCCTCCTCCCACACAAGACCGGTAGGACTCTCTGTGACCACGACCATTACGCCACTGGGGACAACCCATCTTAATAGTACACATATAACCCCATTGTTAAATCTCATTGCATTTCGTCTAAACGGCATAAAACTAAGGTCAAATTCAAGACTTGCAAAAGAAATCAACATGTTAGATACGTAAAACCGAAAACCATAACTCAGCGGTGGCATAGAATATAGAACTCATTCTTAAAACCCGACCGCATTTGTTCTCTGTTGAGTCTGTGAACTTGTCAAGTGCTGCCCCTGGCGCAATGATCCGATGCCAACATCCTAGGCTATGAAACCCAGCCTTAATAAGAGCATAAAGCAATCACATGGGACGCCTTCCATCCTTCCTGTGTGTTTATGCGGAGAGAGTGAGATGCCAGATTAGGAGAACACAGTGTTGTGAACCCAAAGTGAAGATAAGTGGTTTGCATATCCCTCGCATGTGTGCTGCCTTATGGAGAGAATTCCTCAGCGTCTGCCAGCCAAGACTGGTGGAGATGTAACACACAGGTACTTGGATGCAGTGACACAGAGGCGCAGAGCAGGGGTTAACTATTATTTAATTGTTCAACAATAATAAACTCCTTGCAGGGAGATAACAAGGGAAATGGGATGCAGCCTAAACAGTATGACGGCTATGTAACTTGCCAGTCTTTCTATCAGGTTCAACTTATCGTAGTTCCGCTGTCCGTTTCTCTCTGGAGATCTGACGGGTGATGGAATACCGGCAGAGGCCGGTGCAGAGTCTTCAGGTGTCCTCGGTCAACACACGGTCTTGCCTCTGGCGGCAACGGGCGGTCACCGGTTTTGCCACCTGAGCCCCTAGTCCATCTAACTGCAGAGCAGACGAGTGAAGATCTCCACAGGATTCCACCTGGTGCGTTTGCCTCTGAGCAGCCGGTGTCACCAGGATGTCCACACTACAATGCTCTGCTCAGCGCATGTCTCTCCTTGCACTAACCGCCGATACCCGAATGTCCGCGCTGCTTTGCTGTGCCTGGCACGCGTCTCCCTGCATGCCCGAGGATACTTGTGAGTCTTTACTGCAGCCACCCTGGATCTGTGCTCTGCAGGCTCTAACTCTGCTCGCTCCGGCTGCAGTCCACACCTGCTTAGTGCTCTGGTGGGAAGACGCTCTCTGTTCCTGAGCAACTCATTTTAATCCACCCCTCCTGGCTACACCCCCTTCACCCAGGTTACCGGCCCGCTCCATCTGCAATCTCCTTCCCTCTAACAACAGGAGGCTCGGCCCCAGCAGTTCCGGTCCCGGCACTTCAGTAGCACTTGTAGCCCAGTCCTCTCTTCCACACCCCCGCCTTCCTTTAGCTCACTATTCCACGGGTGAGAGCTCTTTCGCCAATCATTCACAATTCTCGACTTCTTGGATAATTCTTTGCCAAATAAACTGATCTTGCTTGTAGCGGACCGTAGGCACTCCAGCTGTGGTTCACTCTGATCGGTGTAATTCGCTTTGACTCGTGGGTGGCGGAGGGCTACTCTGATCCAGTGTATTAGCCACTTCAGTGACTTCCAACATGGGTCTCTCAGTGTTCATCTTTCCGGGAGTGGTAGGTAGGGAGTCGTTGAAGTCTGAGCGCAGAGCTAACACTCCCACTTCGCCATCAAAGTCGGGAACTGGAGCTGGGGGCACCTCAATGCTCTTTGGCGACTCTTCCCCACTTTTGGGTTCTTTGAACAAGCAGGACTATTACATAACATAGATGGAATACTCGAGTGGTTGCTCCTTCTTCCTGGTCAGGCTGAACTTCATACAGTGGCTCATCGGGGCCACCCTGTCGTGTCACCCGGTGTGGTGTCAGCTCCCACCGGCTTTCCAATTTTCCCCGGGGCTGCTTATTCCAGACAAAAAGTCGATCCCCGGGTTTCAGAGTACCAGTCGACGAAGAGTCTGCAATCGATGCCGGTGTTCCTCAACCCAAGAGGACACCCCTATCCGTGGGTAGTCCTCCATCGGGTCCAACTCCAGCTCCGTAATCTCTTATCCACTTTGCCCGAACAGCAAGGTATACGGCGTGAACCCTGTCGTACTGTGCACTTGGTTTATGTACACCCACACCAGTTCTGCCACAAACACCAGCTCGCGTAGGCTATCATCCAATCTTTCTCCCTTTTCAACTGTGACAGGACTGCTCCCAGGCTGTGTAGACTTCCGTCGGTGTGAAGATTGAATGGCTGTGAAAAATTGGCATAGGTGAGTATAGGGGCCTCCATCAGGGCCATTTTCAAAGCTTGAAAAGACTTCTTCTTGACGGCTTTTCCACTGGATGGCTCGGTTCTTTGAGCTGACTGGCAATCCCTTTAACAGTTCCAGCAAGGGGTTCACTATATGGGTGAAGTTCTTCACAAATTTTCGGTAATACCCAGTAAGCTCCAGGAAGGCCCACAAACCTTTCACCGTTGTAGGAGTGAGCCATTCTTGTACCGCCATCACTTTCTCATGTGCAGGTCTTACTCCTTCCCTGGACACAATATGTCCCAAATATTCAATCTGCTTGCGGAAAAGATGGCATTTCTGTGGCTTCACCTTTAGGCGATAGCTCCATAACCAACTCAACACTTGCTCGAGCCACTAAAGATGCTCCTCAAAGGTAGGCACATAGATGATGATGTCATCTTGATAAATCAGGGTAGCCTCAAAATTCAAATCTTCCAGACATCTCTCCATCAGGCGCTGGAATTTCCCTGGGGCGTTAGTCAGGCCAAAGGGCGAGCGGTTGAACTCGAACAGCCCCATGGGCAATACAAACGCTGTTTTAGGCCAGTCGTGTTCAGCCATTGGCACCTGCCAGTACCCGCTGGCCAGATCAAGGGTGGAAAAATACTTTGCCTGTCCCAGGGCATATAGGGATTCTTCAATTTGGGGCAGCGCATATGAGTCTCGCACTGTACAGGCGTTCAGCCGTCTATAATCGACACAGAAATATAAGGTCCTGTCTTTTTTCTGGACTAGCACAGTGGGAGCTGTCCATGGACTCTCACTTTCTCGTATTACTCTACTTTGTAACACATAAGCCAGCATTTCCTTCACCTCTTTATACATCTTGGGAGGTATTTGATGGTATCTTTCCCAGATTGAAACTGGTCCACTCACTCCACATCTCTTGTATCTCCTTACCGATCTCTCAGGCCCACTCCGGTTCTTGTGCAGGCGGGGTAGGTACTTCAATATTATGGACCATCCCTGCTAGGGCCACCACCCCCTGTTTCTGCTCTCTTACACGTGCCTCCGCCCCCATTTCTAAGAAGGTCATACTCAGGCTAGTGCGCAAGCGCTTTCGGAATGCCTGCTTAAGGGGCGCATCCCTAAGGCCTGACACACATTGATCTCTCAAAATACTATCACAAGGCCCCACACCCATGGTTCCCACATCTTCTCTCTTGGTAATGTGCGCATGCACCTCTTGCAACGCATTGATGTATTTAGTCACCGTCTCCCCTATTGTGGCCAAATAAACGCATGCACAACTCTCCAACGTCAGTGGGATTCCCATGCAACTCCTCCAAATACTTTACCACCTTCTCCAGTGTATCCTGCTCATGTGGAGGGCAGAACATAACGGAATACCGGGCTTCACCGTCTAAGGTCACTAACGAGCCATGGGGTGCATCCCCAGCATGCTCTTAACTCTTTAAGTCCAATCCCACAACATCGTGTTATTTCCCGTAAACTTTGGGAGATAACTAAGCATTGCCCCTATGGTAAACTGGACCTGGGGGTACACATGGTGGACTGGTCTGCAGCGTCTGTGTCCAAGGACCGCATCCTGCTGACTACGCCAAATGTAACACACAGGTACTTGGATGCAGTGACACAGAGGCTCAGAGCAGGGATTAACTATGATTTAATTGTTTAACAATAATAAACTCCTAGCAGGGAGATAACAGAGGAAAAGGGATGCAGGCTAAACAATATAATGGCTATGTAACGTGCCAGTCTTTCTATCAGGTTCAGCTTATCGTAGTTCCGCTGTCCATTACTCTATGGAGATTTGACGGGTGATGGATTGCCGGCAGAGACCGGTGCAGCGTCTTCAGGCGGCCTCCCCCAACACACGTTCTCACTTCTGGCGGCAGCAGGCGATCAACGGTTTTGCCCACTGAGCCCCTAGTCCATCTAACTGCGGGACAGACGAGTGAAGCCCTCCACAGGATTCCACTTGGCACATTTGCCTCTGAGCAGATGCTGTCACCTGGATGTCCTCACTACAATGAGGACAATGATCACTACAATGATACCTGAATGTCCGCGCTGTTATGCTCTGCCCGGCGCACGTCTCCCTGCATGTCCACGGATACTTGTGAGTCTTTACTGCTGCCACCCTGGATCTGTGCTCTGCGGCCTTTAACTCTGCTTGCCCCAGCTGTGGTCCGCAGTGTATTACCGTGTCCTACTGAATGTATATACGTGTAATGTTCTGCTTTTGTAATGCTATGTATAGTATAGTAGGAGTAGGAAAACCAGTTAGTTAATAGTTAACCAGGAGGGGCTGCTGTGTGTTAAGATAGGAACATTTCCTGTATTCTAGTCAGTCAGGGCCAGGGAGGCCACAGAGCCGCAAGGGCCTAGTGTCCTGGGGCGATGCAGTGACAGTGGTAGCAGAAGCTGGTGCTACAGTGGAAGTCACAGCAGTACAGAGTAGGGCGGGAGCGCCCGAAGGGTCCACACGGGCTACAGACCCAGGACACCGCAGCAGCCACGTAACGTTTAAGCAAGAAGCCCAGCCTTCCACAGCACCAGGCTAGGACAGCACCAGGCCAGTACAGCAGAGGATCGCAGTGGACTAGGAACAAAGACCTGAGACAGAAGGGCAGGTCATTCGCCATGTAGCAACTGACTTCGGGAGCTGATGATCTTGTGTCTGGGGCAAAACAGACAGGTGAATGTGAGTCACCCACCAGGGCAGTGGGGTACTCGGTACGGGTCTGGTCTTAAAAGGGGATGTCACGGTGGCTGCGACCCGGTCCGTGGTCCTGGGACTCAATTAAAGGGGTTTGGTATGTAGTCTATTCGTGACGCCACCTGTGGTTTTCGGTCAAGGTGACCGATGCTGCTTTAAAGGGGTCCTCTGGGGGATGTTCATGCAGCCATGATCGTGACGCTTCCCACAGGTGAAGCGGGGTCCCCAGGGGTCCTAAGGTTTGTGGCAAGGTGGTGAATACTGACAAATAAGTGGAGGACATGGAGCGCCCCCAGGCACAGGGCCGTGGGGTACTCGGTACCAGTCCTCTCTGTCTCGGTTCTAGGGTTGTCACGGTGGCTGGACCCGGTCCGTGACCCTGCTAAGGGGCGTCCAATGAAAGGTGATGCACGTTTGTCAAGGTTTTGTGATGCCACCTGTGGTATTCGGTCAGGGTGACCGACGCTGCTAGGGGCCCACTGGGGTGGTGTTATGGCAGCCAGATGGTATACCTTCCCACAGGTGAAGTATATCCCCAAGGCTTCCCAGTAGTGTAGGTGGTGATGATGTGAGGCGCGGTTAATAACGAGGACACAGGGTTGCAGTCTCTTTACCTTTTTACTGAAGGCTTTGGGATCCGCAATCCAGAGCACTGCTAACAGGGCTGGCTGAGTCCGGCCGGTTCCGAAGGCACATCCAGAGTTCCCTTTGCAGGTGGAAATCGTTACCTACCAACTAGCGCCTGTGTGTTGTAGTCCTTCCCTGCTGAGCACCACGTGATAGTCCTCACAACTCTCGTATCAGTTTTTTCTCTTCTCCGTCCCCCAAGTTTATCTGGCTAGGACGCACCCGTATGACGGGTAGGCTCGGAGCTATTCTGGGACCCTAGAGACGCCCCTCTCCACATTTGCGCCCTATGTCTGCTTTGGTGATTTAAGGTAGACAGCCAACCTGTAATCAACTGTCCTGCCGCTGTTTGAAGTAATGCTTGGAGTCAGTTACTTCCTCGGCGTTCGGGCCACCGGCTACGCGCCTCAGTAGGATGTTGCCGATCTCGGGGCACGACTCCTACTGGTTCTATCTCCTTGTGCTGTGATCTCGTTTCTCACTTCTCCACAATATACTTCGCTTTGTGTCCTTTCTTAGGATGCCGCCGCAGGGTAGAGCAGGCGCGGCTCCGTCACGTTCTGTCCTTTCTGCTAGGTACCTGCCAGGAACCCACCCCTGACAGGTTCTCCCTGGAGCTCTCCCAGGTTGCTTTCTCTCTAACTTCCTATCCAACGCCCAGTTTTACCAGAGTGTGAGGAGTGGCCTAATACATAGTGCCTTTTGCTCCCCCTGGTGGCCGGAGTGTGAAATGTAATGTGTGACTGTGATACCTGGTCAGGTGAACTCCTTTAGTGCAATCAGACATAACATCACTCCCCTTAGTGGCGGAGCGACATTACTGCAATGATCAGGACTCTGGGGCGCTGCACTCCCCCCCCCCCCCAGTTAAATCCAGTACTCCCGGACTGGGAAAAGAAGAACAACAATAGATGTTAGAAAAAGACACATCCAGACTGCTGTTATAGGAGGCTCCAGACTACACACCCATACTGCTGTTATAGGGGGCTCCAGACTACACATCCAGACTGCTGTTATAGGGGGCTCCAGACTACACATCCACACTGCTGTTATAGGGGGCTTCAGACTACATATCCAGACTGCTGTTATAGGGGGCTCCAGACTACACACCCAGACTGCTGTTATAGGGGGCTCCAGACTACACATCCAGACTGCTGTTATAGGGGGGCTCCAGACTACACATCCAGACTGCTGTTATTGGGAGCTCCAGACTACACATCCAGACTGCTGTTATAATGGGCTCCAGACTGCACATCCAGACTGCTGTTATAGGGGGGCTCCAGACTACACATCCAGACTGCTGTTATAGGGAGCTCCAGACTACACATCCAGACTGCTGTTATAATGGGCTCCAGACTGCACATCCAGACTGCTGTTATAGGGGGGCTCCAGACTACACATCCAGACTGCTGTTATAGGGGGGCTCCAGACTGCACATCCAGACTGCTGTTATAGGGGGGCTCCAGACTACACATCCAGACTGTTGTTATAGGAGGCTCTAGACTGCACATCCAGACTGCTGTTATAGGGAGGCTCCAGACTACACATCCAGACTGCTGTTATAGGGAGGCTCCAGACTACACATCCAGACTGCTGTTATAGGAGGCTCCAGACTACACATCCAGACTGCTGTTATAGGAGGCTCTAGACTGCACATCCAGACTGCTGTTATAGGGGGGCTCCAGACTACACATCCAGACTGCTGTTATAGGAGGCTCCAGACTGCACATCCAGACTGCTGTTATAGGGGGCTCCAGATTGCACATCCAGACTGCTGTTATAGGGGGGCTCCAGACTGCACATCCAGACTGCTGTTATAGGGGGTTCCAGACTGCACATCCAGACTGCTGTTATAGGGGGGCTCCAGACTGCACATCCAGACTGCTGTTATAGGGGGCTCCAGACTGCACATCCAGACTACTGTTATAGGGGGCTCCAGACTGCTGTTATAATGGGCTCCAGACTGCACATCCAGACTGCTGTTATAGGGGGGCTCCAGACTACACATCCAGACTGCTGTTATAGGAGGCTCTAGACTGCACATCCAGACTGCTGTTATAGGAGGCTCCAGACTACACATCCAGACTGCTGTTATAGGGGGCTCCAGACTACACATCCAGACTGCTGTTATAGGGGGCTCCAGACTACACATCCAGACTGCTGTTATAGGGGGCTCCAGACTACACATCCAGACTGCTGTTATAGGGGGCTCCAGACTACACATCCAGACTGCTGTTATAGGGGGTTGCAGACTACACATCCAGACTGCTGTTATAATGGGCTCCAGACTGCACATCCAGACTGCTGTTATAGGAGGCTCCAGACTACACATCCAGACTGCTGTTATAGGAGGCTCCAGACTACACATCCAGACTGCTGTTATAGGGGGCTCCAGACTACACATCCAGACTGCTGTTATAGGGGGCTCCAGACTACACATCCAGACTGCTGTTATAGGGGGCTCCAGACTACACATCCAGACTGCTGTTATAGGGGGCTCCAGACTACACATCCAGACTGCTGTTATAGGGGGCTCCAGACTACACATCCAGACTGCTGTTATAGGGGGCTCCAGACTACACATCCAGACTGCTGTTATAGGGGGTTGCAGACTACACATCCAGACTGCTGTTATAATGGGCTCCAGACTGCACATCCAGACTGCTGTTATAGGAGGCTCCAGACTACACATCCAGACTGCTGTTATAGGGGGGCTCCAGACTACACATCCAGACTGCTGTTATAGGGGGCTCCAGACTACACATCCAGACTGCTGTTATAGGGAGCTCCAGACTACACATCCAGACTGCTGTTATAGGAGGCTCCAGACTACACATCCAGACTGCTGTTATAGGGGGCTCCAGATTACACATCCAGACTGCTGTTATAGGGGGCTCCAGGCTACACATCCAAACTGCTGTTATAGGGGGCTCCAGACTGCACATCCAGACTGCTGTTATAGGGGGCTCCAGAGTACCAGAATACACAGTCAGTTTGATATTATAGGGATTGCCCCATTACACAGTAGTGTCCACCAAAGAGAAGATTTGAAGTTTGTCACAATTAGGGTTGAGCGAAACGGGTCGAACATTTTCAAAAGTCGCCGACTTTTGGCTAAGTCGGGGTTTCATGAAACCCGATCCGACCCCTGTGCGGGGTCGGCCATGCGGTACGCGACTTTCGCGCCAAAGTCGCGTTTCAATGACGCGAAAAGCGCCATTTCTCAGCCAATGAAGGTAAACGCAGAGTGTGGGCAGCGTGATGACATAGGTCCTGGTCCCCACCATCTTAGAGAAGGGCATTGCAGTGATTGGCTTGCTGTCTGCGACGTCACAGGGGCTATAAAGAGGCGTTCCCGCCGACCGCCATCTTACTGCTGCTGATCTGAGCTTAGGGAGAGGTTGCTGCCGCTTTGTCAGAAGCAGGGATAGCGTTAGGCAGGGTCCATTAACCACAAAACCGCTTGTGCTGCAGCGATTTGCACTGTCCAACACCACCCTCGGTGTGCAGGGACAGTGGAATTTTTTTTTTTTTTTTTTTTCCCCTCAGCGCTGTAGCTCATTGGGCTGCCCTAGAAGGCTCCCTGATAGCTGCATTGCTGTGTGTACGCCGCTGTGCAAACCAACTGCTTTTTTCAAAGCACAAATCCTCTTGTTCCTTCCTTTCTGCACAGCTATCTTTTTTGTTTGTCCACACTTTTTATTTCATTTGTGCATCAGTCCACTCCTTATTGCTGCCTGCCATACCTGGCTGAGATTACTGCAGGCAGGGAGATAGTAGCTGCCTGCCATACCTGGCTGAGATTACTGCAGGCAGGGAGATAGTAATTGTAGGACATTCCCTGTTTTTTTTTTTTTTTTTTTTTTGGTGGGAGATTAAGATTGGCAATTTGGCATTTCTGCTAGAGTGCCATCCCTGTGTGTGCCATCTCTCTCACATAGTGGGCCATAGAAAGCCTTTTCATTTTTCTGTATTTTTTTTTGTGGGGTGTATAAATTCTCCCTGATAAAAATACAGTGGGAGATTAATATTGGCCTTTGGGCTTGTGTGCCAGTCCTGAGTGTGCCATCTCTCTCACAAATAGTGGGCCATAGAAAGCCTATTTTATTTTTTTTTGGGTTTTATAAATTCTCCCTGAAAAAAAGGGAGATTAATATTGGCCTCTGGGCTTCTGTGCCAGTCCTGAGCGTGCCATCTGTGCCAGTCCTGAGCGTCCCATCTCTCTCACAAATAGTGGGCCATAGAAAGCCTATTTAATTTTTTTTTTGGTTTTATAAATTTTCCCTGAAAAAAGGGAGATTAATATTGGCCTCTGGGCTTGTGTGCCAGTTGTGAGCGTGCCATCTGTGCCAGTCCTGAGCGTGCCATCTCTCTCACAAATAGTGGGCCATAGAAAGCCTATTTAATTTTTTTTTTGGTTTTATAAATTTTCCCTGAAAAAAGGGAGATTAATATTGGCCTCTGGGCTTGTGTGCCAGTTGTGAGCGTGCCATCTGTGCCAGTCCTGAGCGTGCCATCTCTCTCACAAATAGTGGGCCATAGAAAGCCTATTTAAATATTTTTTTGGTTTTATAAATTCTCCCAGAAAAAAAGGGAGATTAATATTGGCCTCTGGGCTTCTGTGCCAGTTGTGAGCGTGCCATCTGTGCCAGTCCTGAGCGTGCCATCTCTCTCACAAATAGTGGGCCATAGAAAGCCTATTTAAATATTTTTTTGGTTTTATAAATTCTCCCAGAAAAAAAGGGAGATTAATATTGGCCTCTGGGCTTCTGTGCCAGTCCTGAGCGTGCCATCTGTGCCAGTCCTGAGCGTCCCATCTCTCTCACAAATAGTGGGCCATAGAAAGCCTATTTTATTTTTTTTTTGGGTTTCAGAAATTCTCCCTGGAAAAAAAAAGGGAGATTAATATTGCCCTTTGGGCTTGTGTGCCAGTACTAAGCGTTCCATCTCTCTCTCTCTCTCAGTCAGTGGGCCATAGAACGCATATTTTTGGTTTTATTTGTTTTCTAAATTCTCCCTGAAAAAATCATTTTATTTTATTTGGTTTCTAAATTCTTCCTGATAAAATCATATTTTTTTTATTATTTTTTTTTCTAAAGTCTCCCTGAAAAAAAAAAAAAAAAAACAACCAAAAAAAACAGTGGGAGATTAATATTGGCCTTTCTGCTTGTGTGCCAGTCTTGACTCCTGGGTGCGTCATCTCTCAGTCAGTGGGCCATAGAACGCCTATTTTTGGTTTTATTTGTTTTCTAAATTCTCCCTGAAAAAATCATTTTATTTTATTTGGTTTCTAAATTCTTCCTGATAAAATCATATTTTTTTTATTATTTTTTTTTCTAAAGTCTCCCTGAAAAAAAAAAAAAAAAAAACAACCAAAAAAAACAGTGGGAGATTAATATTGGCCTTTCTGCTTGTGTGCCAGTCTTGACTCCTGGGTGCGTCATCTCTCAGTCAGTGGGCCATAGAACGCCTATTTTTGGTTTTATTTGTTTTATAAATTCTCCCTGAAAAAATCATTTTATTTTATTTGGTTTCTAAATTCTTCCTGATAAAATCATATTTTTTTTATTATTTTTTTTTCTAAAGTCTCCCTGAAAAAAAAAAAAAAAAAAACAACCAAAAAAAACAGTGGGAGATTAATATTGGCCTTTCTGCTTGTGTGCCAGTCTTGACTCCTGGGTGCGTCATCTCTCAGTCAGTGGGCCATAGAACGCCTATTTTTGGTTTTATTTGTTTTCTAAATTCTCCCTGAAAAAATCATTTTATTTTATTTGGTTTCTAAATTCTTCCTGATAAAATCATATTTTTTTTATTATTTTTTTTTCTAAAGTCTCCCTGAAAAAAAAAAAAAAAAAAACAACCAAAAAAAACAGTGGGAGATTAATATTGGCCTTTCTGCTTGTGTGCCAGTCTTGACTCCTGGGTGCGTCATCTCTCAGTCAGTGGGCCATAGAACGCCTATTTTTGGTTTTATTTGTTTTCTAAATTCTCCCTGAAAAAATCATTTTATTTTATTTGGTTTCTAAATTCTTCCTGATAAAATCATATTTTTTTTATTATTTTTTTTTCTAAAGTCTCCCTGAAAAAAAAAAAAAAAAAAACAACCAAAAAAAACAGTGGGAGATTAATATTGGCCTTTCTGCTTGTGTGCCAGTCTTGACTCCTGGGTGTGCCATCTCTCTCTCTCTCTCTCTCCAATTGTGGTCCATAGAAAGCCTACATTTTTTTTCCTTGATTTGGGTTCCAAAATCTACCAGAGAAAATAACTCCATCAATCATTGGTAGAAAAATATTGGCCTCTGGGCTTGTGTGCCACTCCTGATTCCTGTGTGCGTCATCTCTCACTCAGTGGCCCATAGAAAGCATATAGTTTGTTACATTTGTTTTCTAAATTCTCCCTGCAAAAATCTATTTTTTTTTTTTGGGGGGGTTTCTAAAGTGTTCCTGAAAAAAATAAAAATAAAAAAAAAATAATAGTGTGACATTAATATTAACATTTGTGCTTCAGTGACAGTCCTGCGTGTGGGGCATCTCTCTAATTTGCAGCCACCAAAAAAAGAGTGTGTAACATTGGGCCTGATTTTCGCTGTGGTCTCACCAACCTGTAAAGGGGTAGCTAAATCATACAGAAGTTATAGCTCACCGTGTAAGTTGTGTGACTGCAACAAATAACGTTAGTTTGGTTACGTTTTTAAAACAATGAGGAAGTCTAGTGGAAGAGGTCGTGGCCGGGGGCGTTCATTGTCAGCTGGTAATGAGGGTAGTGGTAGTGGTGGAGCATCAGGTGGTCGTGGGGGAAAAAATATTGCACCTAAGTCTGGAGCTGTGGAGCCAGGTTCGTCGTCCGGCTACACAAGGCCTCGAACGCTCCCTTTTCTGGGATTAGGAAAACCGCTTTTAAAGCCGGAGCAGCAAGAGCAAGTTTTGGCTTATCTTGCTGACTCAGCCTCTAGCTCTTTTGCCTCATCTCGTGAAACTGGTAAAAGTAAAAGCAGCGCGTCGTTAGTGGATGTTCACGGTCAGGGACAAGTCACTTCCTTGTCCTCTTCAGCAAAAACAACAACAGAGAAGAATGCAGCAGGCGACACAACGGGTTACTCCATGGAGCTCTTTACACATACCGTCCCTGGCTTAGAAAGTGAAGCAGTTAACAGTCCATGCCCATTACAAATTGAATCTGACATGGAGTGCACTGACGCACAGCCACAGCCAGACTACTATGCTGGTCCTTTGACTCAGACCACAACATTGCCCTCGCAGGGTGCTGATCAAGAATCAGACCCTGATGAGACTATGTTGCCCCATCACGAACGCTATACCACCGAACGACACGGTGACACAGACGAAGTTGCGCAGGAGGTACAAGAAGAGTTATTAGATGACCCAGTTCTTGACCCCGATTGGCAGCCATTGGGGGAACAGGGTGCAGGCGGCAGCAGTTCTGAAGCAGAGGAGGAGGAGGGGCCGCAGCAGGCATCAACATCGCCACAGGTTCCATCTGCCGGGCCCGTATCTTGCCCAAAACGCGTGGCAAAGCCAAAACCTGGTGGAGGACAGCGTGGCCATCCGGTTAAAGCTCAGTCTGCAATGCCTGAAAAGGTATCCGATGCTAGAAAGAGTGCAGTCTGGCATTTTTTTAAACAACATCCAATTGATCAGCGCAAAGTCATCTGTCAAAAATGTTCTACTTCCTTAAGCAGAGGTCAGAATCTGAAAAGTCTCAATACTAGTTGCATGCATAGACATTTAACCACCATGCATTTGAAAGCTTGGACTAACTACCAAACGTCCCTTAAGGTTGTTGCACCCTCGGCCAATGAAGCTAGTCATCAACGCAACATCCCTTCCGGCAGTGTAGGACCACCATTTAGCGCACCACCTGCTGTATCTGTGCAGGTATCTTTGCCAGGCCAAAGCAGTCAGGGTCAGGGAATCACCAGTTTCGTAGTAGGAAACACTGCATCTAGGGCACCGGCGGCAACAATACCATCTCCCACCGTCTCTCAGTCTGCCATGTCCACCGGCACCCCCGCTAGTTCCACGATCTCCAGCTCTCCAGTCCAGCTCACCCTACATGAGACTATGGTTAGAAAAAGGAAATACTTAGCCTCGCATCCGCGTACACAGGGTTTGAACGCCCACATAGCTAGACTAATCTCGTTAGAGATGATGCCCTACCGGTTAGTTGAAAGCGAAGCTTTCAAAGACCTGATGGACTACGCTGTACCACGCTACGAGCTACCCAGTCGACACTTTTTTTCCAGAAAAGCCATCCCAGCCCTCCACCAGCATGTTAAAGAGCGCATCGTCCATGCACTCAGGCAATCTGTGAGCACAAAGGTGCACCTGACAACAGATGCATGGACCAGTAGGCATGGCCAGGGACGTTACGTGTCCATCACGGCACACTGGGTAAATGTGGTGGATTCAGGGTCCACAGGGGACAGCAAGTTTGGGACAGTTCTGCCTAGCCCACGGTCTAGTAAACAGTTGTCTGTAGCCGTTCGCACCCCCTCCTCCTCCTCCTCCTCGTCCTCCTGCAGAAGCAAGAGCTCGTCCACAGACCGCAGTCGCACAAACACTCCATCCGCACCTGCCACTGTTGCACACCAGGTCTCCCATTATGGGGCAGCTACTGGCATACGTCAGCAGGCTGTATTGGCTATGAAGTGTTTGGGCGACAATAGACACACCGCGGAAGTTCTGTCCGAGTTCTTGCAGCAAGAAACGCAGTCGTGGCTGGGCACTGTAGATCTTGAGGCAGGCAAGGTAGTGAGTGATAACGGAAGGAATTTCATGGCTGCCATCTCCCTTTCCCAACTGAAACACATTCCTTGCCTGGCTCACACCTTAAACCTGGTGGTGCAGTGCTTCCTGAAAAGTTATCCGGGGTTATCCGACCTGCTCCTCAAAGTGCGTGGACTTTGCGCACATATCCGCCGTTCGCCTGTACACTCCAGCCGTATGCAGACCTATCAGCGTTCTTTGAACCTTCCCCAGCATCGCCTAATCATAGACGTTGCAACAAGGTGGAACTCAACACTGCACATGCTTCAGAGACTGTGCGAACAGAGGCGGGCTGTTATGTTTTTGTGGGAGGATACACATACACGGGCAGGCAGTAGGATGGCAGACATGGAGTTGTCAGGTGTGCAGTGGTCGAAGATTCAAGACATGTGTCAAGTCCTTCAGTGTTTTGAGGAATGCACACGGCTGGTTAGTGCAGACAACGCCATAATAAGCATGAGCATCCCCCTAATGCGTCTGCTGATGCAAAGTTTGACGCACATAAAGGATCAGGCGTCTGCACCAGAGGAAGAGGAAAGCCTTGATGACAGTCAGCGATTGTCTGGTCAGGGCAGTGTACATGACGAGGTACCGGGCGAAGAGGAGGTGGAGGATGAGGAGGATGATGGGGATGAGTATATTTTTAATGAGGAAGCTTTCCCGGGGGCACGGGAAATTGGTGGCGTGGCAAGGCCGGGTTCTGGTTTTTTGAGGGACACAAGTGACGTAGATTTGCCTGCAACTGCCCCTCAACCAAGCACAACCGCAGATTTGACAACGGGAACTTTGGCCCACATGGCGGATTATGCCTTGCGTATCCTCAAAAGGGACACACGCATTACAAAAATGATGAACGATGACGATTACTGGTTGGCCTGCCTCCTTGATCCTCGCTATAAAGGCAAATTGCAAAATATTATGCCACATGAGAACTTGGAACTAATATTAGCAACAAAACAATCAACTCTTGTTGACCGTTTGCTTCTGGCATTCCCTGCACACAGCGCCCGTGATCGTTCTCACACGAGCTCCAGGGGCCAGCAGACCAGAGGTGTTAGAGGGGCAGAAATCAGAAGTGGCGTTGGACAGAGGGGTTTTCTGACCAGGTTGTGGAGTGATTTTTCTATGACCGCAGACAGGACAGGTACTGCAGCATCAATTCAAAGTGACAGGAGACAACATTTGTCCAGTATGGTTACAAACTATTTTTCATCCCTTATCGACGTTCTCCCTCAACCGTCATTCCCATTTGATTACTGGGCATCCAAATTAGACACCTGGCCAGAATTGGCAGAATATGCATTGCAGGAGCTTGCTTGCCCGGCAGCTAGTGTCCTATCAGAAAGAGTATTCAGTGCTGCAGGTTCAATACTAACAGAAAAAAGGACTCGTCTGGCTACCCAAAATGTAGATGATCTAACCTTCATTAAAATGAACCACAACTGGATTTCAAAATCTTTTGCCCCACCCTGCCCGGCTGACACCTAGCTTTCCTATGAAAAGGTCTTGCCTGTGGACTATTCTGAATGACTTTTCCAATCTCGTAATTTTCTTCACCTGATTGTCCAGCATACGACATGTTTCCACCTCACGAAATGGCCAAACTCCCCACACGGGGCCGTGCTATCGCCACTTTGCGCTTGGACCCTTGAGAGTGCTGTTTGTCTGAAGAGGTGGGTGTGGCCGCTTTTGGTCGACGGCACTGCCACTGGGTCCCTCATAGTACAATAAAGTGTCTCTGGCGGTGGTGGTGCGCACCCAACGTCAGACACACCGTTGTAATATGAGGGGCCCTGTGCCTGTACCGCCGGCCACAAGACAGTCCCCCCCCCCAGCTCAAACAGTGCTCTACCACTAGCAAAATTATCTCTCACAGCTTCACCAATGTGTAGTCTAGCCGCTGACATCCTTCAATGCCTGGCACTGACAATACCATTGTTTTGACATTTTTGTTATGTTAGGCCTTCGAAGCCTGTCTGCGGTCCCTTCTTTCTACAACTACTACACTGACCAGGCCACTGCTGGCCGTGTTACCCTGGAACCAATTTAAAAGTGCCTACAGTCAGCCCAATTTTGTTATGTTAGGCCTTCGAAGACTGTCTGCCGTCACTCCTTCCACTAGACTTCCACTGACCATACACTGCTGCCCATGTACCCCTGGAACCAATTTAAAGTGCCTACAGCCAGCCCAATTTTGTTATGTTAGGCCTTCGAAGCCTGTCTGCGGTCACTCCTTCCACTAGACTTCCACTGACCAGACCACTGCTGCCCGTGTACCCCTGGAACCAATTTAAAAGTGCCTACAGCCAGCCCAAGTTTGTTATGTTAGGCCTTGGAAGCCTGTCTGCGGTCACTCCTTCCACTAGACTTCCACTGACCAGACCACTGCTGCCCGTGTACCCCTGGAACCAATTTAAAAGTGCCTACAGCCAGCCCAAGTTTGTTATGTTAGGCCTTGGAAGCCTGTCTGCGGTCACTCCTTCCACTAGACTTCCACTGACCAGACCACTGCTGCCCGTGTACCCCTGGAACCAATTTAAAAGTGCCTACAGCCAGCCCAAGTTTGTTATGTTAGGCCTTGGAAGCCTGTCTGCGGTCACTCCTTCCACTAGACTTCCACTGACCAGACCACTGCTGCCCGTGTACCCCTGGAACCAATTTAAAAGTGCCTACAGCCAGCCCAAGTTTGTTATGTTAGGCCTTGGAAGCCTGTCTGCGGTCACTCCTTCCACTAGACTTCCACTGACCAGACCACTGCTGCCCGTGTACCCCTGGAACCAATTTAAAAGTGCCTACAGCCAGCCCAAGTTTGTTATGTTAGGCCTTGGAAGCCTGTCTGCGGTCACTCCTTCCACTAGACTTCCACTGACCAGACCACTGCTGCCCGTGTACCCCTGGAACCAATTTAAAAGTGCCTACAGCCAGCCCAAGTTTGTTATGTTAGGCCTTGGAAGCCTGTCTGCGGTCACTCCTTCCACTAGACTTCCACTGACCAGACCACTGCTGCCCGTGTACCCCTGGAACCAATTTAAAAGTGCCTACAGCCAGCCCAAGTTTGTTATGTTAGGCCTTGGAAGCCTGTCTGCGGTCACTCCTTCCACTAGACTTCCACTGACCAGACCACTGCTGCCCGTGTACCCCTGGAACCAATTTAAAAGTGCCTACAGCCAGCCCAAGTTTGTTATGTTAGGCCTTCTAAGCCTGTCTGCGGTCCATTCTTTCAACTACTACTACACTGACCAGGTCACTGCTGCCCGTGTACCCCTGGAACCAATTTAAAATTGCCTACAGCCAGCCCAATTTTTTTATTTTAGGCCTTCGATGCCTGTCTGCGGTCCATTCTTTCAACTACTACTACACTGACCAGGTCACTGCTGTCCGTGTACCCCTGGAACCAATTTAAAATTGCCTACAGCCATGTGTTATTATTTTAGGCCTTCGATGCCTGTCTGCGGTCACTCCTTCCACTAGGCCTCCACTGACCACACCACTGCTGTCCGTGTACCCCTGGAACCAATTTAAAATTGCCTACAGCCATGTGTTATTATTTTAGGCCTTCGATGCCTGTCTGCGGTCCATTCTTTCAACTACTACTACACTGACCAGGGCACTGCTGGCCGTGTACCCCTGGAACCAACATCAGAAAATATAAAAATAAGTATTTTGCTTATAAAAAAGAAAATACTGGTGAGATATCAAATGCAGACATTTTAACATTAAAAACAAACACACAACTCTAATCTGGTACAGTACTAAAAATGGCCACCAGCTACAATTACTTTCTCCTGCAAGTAGTTAACTGAAAGTTTTTTTAAATTGAAAACACACATATGGCATCCACCGAGTGTTGTCCTGTCGCGTCTTCTTTATATTATTGCCGAGAAGATGCAAAATAATGAAAATAATAAAATCATTAATTACCAAAATAATAGAGAAAGTCAACACCACATTGCAAATAAACATTCATTCCAAATAAAGAAGCAGGGCGCGTCCGAGGGTGAGCATATACCTAATAAGAATATAATCACCCTCGGACGCGCAATGCTTATTTCCAACAGCCTTCCTTCCTAAGAATCAGCCCTTCCGTCGTGTAGAGAGACGTTGTGTTACACTCCAAGGTGTTCCCCAGGTTGCCTTTCCTGAGCTTCGATCTTCCGGCTCTCGTTTAGTAGTTCTTGGAAACTACTCTGCATTAGGCCTTCAAATTGGGTATGGGGTGTAGAGAGATGGTGTGTTCCACTCCAAGGTGTTCCCCAGGTTGCCTTTCCTGAGCTTCGATCTTCCGGCTCTCGTTTAGTAGTTGTTGGAAACTACGCTGCATTAGGCCTTCAAATTGGGTATGGGGTGTAGCGAGAGGGTGTGTTACACTCCAAGGTGTTCCCCAGGTTGCCTTTCCTGAGCTTCGATCTTCCGGCTCTCGTTTAGTAGTTCTTGGAAACTACACTGCATTAGGCCTTCAAATTGGGTATGGGGTGTAGAGAGAGGGTGTGTTACACTCCAAGGTGTTCCCCAGGTTGCCTTTCCTGAGCTTCGATATTCCGGCTCTCGTTTAGTAGTTGTCGGAAACTACGCTGCATTAGGCCTACAAATTGGGTATGGGGCGTAGAGAGAGGGTGTGTTACACTCCAAGGTGTTCCCCAGGTTGCCTTTCCTGAGCTTCGATCTTCCGGCTCTCGTTTAGTAGTTGTTGGAAACTACGCTGCATTAGGCCTTCAAATTGGGTATGGGGTGTAGCGAGAGGGTGTGTTACACTCCAAGGTGTTCCCCAGGTTGCCTTTCCTGAGCTTCGATCTTCCGGCTCTCGTTTAGTAGTTCTTGGAAACTACACTGCATTAGGCCTTCAAATTGGGTATGGGGTGTAGAGAGAGGGTGTGTTACACTCTAAGGTGTTCCCCAGGTTTCCTTGCCATTGCTTCGGTCTTCCGACTCTCGTTTAGTAGTTGTAGAAAAGTACACTGCATTAGGCCATACAAAATGGGTATGGGGTGGAGAGAGATGGTGTGTTACACTCCAAGGTGTTCCCCAGGTTGCCTTTCCTGAGCTTCTATCTTCAGGCTCTCATTAAATTGTGGTTAAATGGAACAACTGCATTTGGCGTACTAGTTGGTTTGGGGCCTACTATCGGTGTCTGCCACTCCTTGCTGTTCTCCTCCACTGAACAAAGCTGTGCCGCCTGTTTACTACGGTTGCCAATTTTGAACTGCATTTCGACTACTTACTGATTTGGCCCTACTCTCTGTGTCAGCCTCTCATTCCAGTTGTCCTCCACTGCAATGCCCCCTGGTTATTCCTGTGTTACCAATTTTGAACTGCATTTAGCCCACTTTCTTCTTTGGGCCTATATCTGTGTTTCCACTTCATCGTGCCCATTGCCCAGCCAGTGATAGATGAGTCTGCTGGTACATTGACCCATAACGCAACATTCCCCGTGCACGCTACACAACAACATTGTGACCCTGCTGAAAGTCAGGTTGCTCTTCCCGCATACCATACCACCTTACACGGGGACAAAGAGGAAGGTGCAGATGAAAGTGCAGGTTCCTTCATCAGGTGGGGGGAGGAATACTAGTTGGCGACGTCACTGGCACAGGGCCTCTCATAGTACGCAAAAGTGTTGCTGCCGGTGGGAGGCGCCCCCGCCGTGCAAACACACCGCTGTACTTTGAGGGGCCCTGTGCCAGTGCCAATGCCAACGAGTGGGCCCCCCCTGCTTGCTCAGGTTCACAGCACTTGCAAAGTTGAAATACTTACCTCTCCCTGCTCCACTGCCGTGACGTGGTCCAGATTTCCTGGGCCCACTAATTACTTGAACCAGCCCTACCCCCCACAACTTTAGCCAAATGACCCCCAATTTCAAATGCCTTCCAATTATTATAAGGTAAATTACGCTTGACAAGCTTCATTAAGAAGAATGGATGGTTTTGACATTAAAATGGCCACTCTAGGTGTTTTCCTGGCCCCCACTCACTGCCGACTATGCTGCCCCATTGACTTGCATTGGGTTTCGTGTTTCGGTCGATCCCGACTTTACGTCATAATCGGCCGATTTCACTCGACCCGACTTTGGACATAGTCGGGTTTCGCAAAACCCGGCTCGACTCTAAAAAGGTCAAGGTCGCTCAACTCTAGTCACAATACCTGGAACTATTCTACTGTACTCACACATGTTTTACGTTTGGAGCTATTCAGCTATTTTTTTTAAACTTGATTCTTTCTGATGTATTATCCTGCTTTAATGTTCTATTTGTTTTATCTCTTTAGTTATCCAGTTTGGGTTCGTCACGCTATTTGTCGCCTCCTTCCCTTTGGCTCCGCTCTTTGCGCTGCTCAACAACATTATTGAAGTCAGACTTGATGCAAAAAAGTTTGTGGCAGAGTTGAGAAGACCGGATGCCGTCCGATCTAAAGACATAGGTATTATAGTTGTGTTCCTATGATATTGGGGGTAATTATAAGGAATGTCGGTTGTGGAAAGTATCGTAAAGAGATTATTACAAATAAAGACTGTTCAACCTATAATATAAGTACAGCATCAATTACGTAAAGTTTTTCCAAATCTTTGATGGACGTCATTCAGTAGGAGAATTCATTGCTTACTACTATGGATATAATATATCCCTGTCATGTTATGGACACACAAGTGCCTGTCTCGTCACAAGACCCAGTCCGGATAATTGTACTGTAACTGTGACGAGTTGGCAGCTGTGTGTCCATCTGAATTTTACCCTCTGTCCTTCATCATACTTTTCCTTCCTTTTTCTATGTCTCCATTCTCTTCTTTTTTCTTCATCCGCTTTCCTTATTACAGGTTATGTATAAACAATATTGGTGAGATATTTCGTTATAATTTTGATTTTTTTTTAATCTTTTTTTTTTAGTTTTTGAGTTTTTGGTGGTTTTTTTTGCTTCTTTTCCCTCCCTTTCACTTAAATTTCTCCTTCTTTTTCTTTTCTTTTTCCTTTTCTTTTTTTTCCTATTATTTTGGCTTTTTTTCTTCTTACTCCTCTTCTTTCCTTTCCTTTTCTCTTTAATTTTCTTTTTCATCTTCTACTTTAAACTCTTCTTTCTAACTATTCTCCGTTTTCTTTTTCTCCTTTGTTTTCTTCTCTCCTCCTTTTCATTTTCTTTTTTCATCTCCATCTACTACTTTATCTTTTTGGTTTTTCTTTTACATCTTCTTTCTTCTTTTTTTCACCTTTCAGTCTTCTTTTTTTTTACTATGCCACCTTTTTCATCTACATCATCTTCTCCTTGTTTTTTCTGTCTATTCTTTTTCTTATTTTTCGATCTTCTAGTTTTTCTCCACATTTCTTTTTTTACGTCATTTTTCTATAATCCTTACATTTTTTATTCCAACTGTTCTTTTCGCTTCCTTTCCCTTTCCTTTCCTTTCCTTTTCCATTCCTTTTCTATTCCTTTCCTTTCCAATCCTTTTCCCTTTTCCTATCCTTTTCCTTTCCTTTTCCTTTGCCTCTCCCTTTTCCTTTCCCATTGCTATCCTTCTTTTCAGTGTTAATTTGATTTCAGTTTAATAAATCAAATAGAAAAATAGTAAAATGTGAGAGTCCTCAGTGATTGATACCTTTTAATGGCTAACTGAAAATGTTTAAACAAATATCAACGTTTCCACACTACTCCGGTCTCTTCATCAGGCTCTGTACCAGCACTGAGCCTGATGAAGAGACCAAAGTAGTTTCGAAAACTGTTTCTTATTACTATCTTTTCAGTTAGCCATTAAAAGGTATTAACTACTGAGGACTCTCAATTTTTCTATCTACTGGCTAACATGATATTTTTCCTGTATCATAAATCAAATAGTATGGTTATTTTCTCGGAAAGGAGCAATTTTACGGGTCAGTATATTTAATGTTTGCCAAAGTCAAACCATCCCTGACCCTGTCCAAGGACAAAATATGGGTCATCAAGTTACTTTGAAGCTTGAGATGCATTCAATATGATGACATGACAGATGGAGAAAATAACCATAAAGGCAGAAAAAAGTCAACTAAGCTACAAATCAGTCTTGATCTTATGAAGTCTCTGCATTTTTCGCAGCTGTAAATTCCTTCTTTGCGTATTTTGTACCCGCACTAATAATATTTTCCTTATCCTTTTTTCAGGAATTTGGTACAATATTTTGAGCGGAATTGGGAAATTTTCTGTCATTATCAACGTAAGTAGTTTCTGGCCAGTTTTGGCAAGACTCTTAGTGATTGTTGGGTTGGGCGCAGTCACTTAATAAGTTTCCATTATTTTTTTTTTTTTTTGCTTTTCACTCCTTGAATCTAATTTTACTTTCTAATTACTAGATTTGGGAATAATTATATATAATAGATGTGAATTCAAACTGCCGGTGTTTTATGAGAATTAAACGTGACGAATACGTGTTGGTTCATTAATATAAATAGTCATGGATAGTGTTGAGGGAATCTCTCAAAATTCAATTTGAGCAGATTCCCTCAAGGGGGAAGGTAAATTGTAATTGTGTCCAATACATTTCATGCAAATTGAATCTGTAGGGAAGGGGATAAAAAACGAATTCTCCCTTCTACTCGGCCCTCTCCTACCTGTTTCGCCACTGTTGCTCTCCATCTGGAGCTCTGAACGTCTCTTCTTTGGTCTTCTCCTGCTTCTTCTGGTTGACACCCCTTCTGACTAGTCCCCACGTGGACATGTAGGGTGAGAGACATGTTATTGATGGATAGAGCAGAAGTATGGACCAATCAGAGGACTGGATGCGGGACAGGTACAGCGAGGGTCATGGATAGATAATAAGGGTCTTATTTTCGGCCATTTTGGGCCATCAGAATCCAGTAAAATGTTTGATTTATGTTATAGACAAGAGATTTGCTAGAATTTGTATTTGGTGGGAAAGTGGTACCAAAATCAATTTCTGTAGAACCAAGTCACCCATCTCTACTCATGTATGTTAAAGGTTTTTTTTTTAGATTTTATTCTTTAATGCTTTATCTAAAAATAAGCCTTACTCAACTTCTCCCGCTCGAGCACTGCCCCCCCAATCTTTGACATACTACATCAGTGTCATCAAAACTACAGCTTGTGACCACTGCAGCCAATCACTGGTCTTAGCAATCATGCCTCTGTAGCCCCATTGTAGCATACGCCTCTGAAGGAAGTCTTAACCGTTGTGTGCCCAGAGACTGTGAGAAAAGCGAGTCCTCCTATCGATTATCCAGAGTGGGGAGTCATCCCAAACAATGGTCCTTCCTTCCAAGGATAAGAGCAGCACCTTCTGTGATTGGCTTAGAATTAAAGGGTTTTTCCACTACTTTGACATTGATGATCTATCCATAGGGTAGGGCTTTAATATCAGATTGGTGAAGGTCGGCAGTACCCAGCTGTGGCAACTAAACAGTTGATTGAGTTGCTCCACCACCAAAGATGAGGGTGCCGGGTGTCAGACCCCACTGATCTGATAGGCAACCTCACATAGGGATATTAGTATTGGAGCAACCCTTTAAGAGACCAGTTATGTAATATCCCTATAGCTTAATACAAAGAATGAGTCAAAGTCACCCAATTTCCCCATTTTTTCAGCATCTACAGAATCTATGGTCTTCACGTGAACGGTTGAGTAACTGTCTTCACGAGTCATTTTTTTTGTCTCCAGGCATTTGTCATATCTGTCACATCCGACTTCATTCCTCGCCTTGTGTATCAGTACATGTACAGTGAAAATGGGACCATGCATGGCTTCATCAATCACACCCTCTCATATTTCAATGTCAGTCACCTGAAACCCGGGACCCAACCTGGAAACTCACAGTTTGCTGAAGACGTTGTGTTCTGCAGGTAACGTTTCAGGAGAGTCAACCAGCTCTTCATATATTTCTGATATTTTAAGGATGGCATCTAAAATTACCTGTTCAGGATACTCTGTGCTACTGTAATAGTATAATATATTCTAATTTTATTTCACGAAAACAGCGCCATTCTTGTCCATAGGTCATATCTGAGATTGCCATTCAGCTGACCACTGACCTACCAAACGCAGCCTGCGGACAAAAGTGGTGCTTTTTTCTGAAAAGCTTTATTTTTAAAGATTATCTATCACCAATATGGATCTGAGTTGTTTTAAGAAATCAGATTACCGATTCACAGAATCATAAATCCTACAAGAAAAATATCACACTTTGCTAGAAGATAAAATATTATTATTTATTGAATAGCTTAAAAAACACATGTCATTATATCAAAATTATACATAAATTCCAGACAACAATTAAGCAACACGTGTTTCGCACTTTGCTTCCTCAGAGGTCCCATTACAATGTGCCATCTATAATACTATATCAAAATTATACATAAATTCCATTTGAAATTAAACAGCACACGCTTTGCACATTGCTTTCTCAGAGGTCCCATTACAGTGTGTTATTTATATACCAATATAAAAATTATACATAAATTCCAGGGGGAAATTAAGCATTGCACGTTTCACATATTGCTTCCTCAGAGGTCCCATTACAATGTGCCATTTATAATACTATATCAAAATTATACATAAATTCCATGGGGAAATTAAACAGCACACGTTTCGCACATTGCTTTCTCAGAGGTCCCATTACAGTATGTTATTTATATACCAATATAAAAATTATACATAAATTCCAGGGGGAATTTAAGCATTGCATGTTTCACATATTGCTTCCTCAGAGGTTACATTACAATGTGTCATTTATATATTTATATACCGATATCAAAATTATATATAAATTCCAGGGGAAAATTAAGCAATGCGCGTTTCGCACATTGCTTCCTCAGAGGTCGCATTGCAATGTGTCATTTATAATACTATATCAAAATTAAGGATAAATTCCAGGGGGAAATTAATCAACATGCGTTTCGCACATTGCTTTCTCAGAGGTCACATTACAATGTGTCATTTATATACTTATATCAAAATTATACATAACTTCCGGGGAAAAATTAAGCAACGCGCTTTTCACACATTGCTTCCTCAGAGGTCACATTACAATGTGTCGTTTATAATACTATATCAAAATTATGCGTAAATTCCAGGGGGAAATTAAACAACACGCGTTTCGCACATTGCTTCCTCAGAGGTCACAGTACAATCTGTCATTTATATACCTATATCAAAATTATCCATAAATTCCAGAGGGAAATTAAGCAATGCGAAACGCAATGCTCACCTGGGAATTTAAATATGCGAATAAGCTCTTCGGATAGGAAGAGGACTGTGTAGGGCTCACCTGAGGAAGTGGATCCACAAAGCCTCAGGTCCGAGTGGGTTCATGAATCTGGGGTGTTGGTGCTGCAGACTGGAATCTTGTTGGAAGCTAGGACCACCGGAAGACCATAGAATTTGAAGGGAGAGATGACAAGTCCAAAGCAGCGCCCAGGGAAAGCTGAGGAACCACTGGCGTAGTGCAGCAAGGAATGTTTCATATGAACAGAGTCCAACAACAGAATGGTGGTGTCGCCGCGTTCAGAGTCGCCCGATCTATCAGTATATAAAAAGAATTAATCCGATCAATAAACATTCCCCTCATAAAATAATTTCAACCTTTGTTCCTGTTTTCCCATCCTACATTGATATTTGAACATTTTTGCTTTTAAGATAAATCAAAAGTCCTATTAATTTGTTTTCTAGAGAGAATAACGAGCTCCGAGAGTCTATGACTAATTTAGAGGATCGCCTCTTTTTCACTTTAAACTAAAAACAAAAATAAAATAAAAAAAATCCCTCAACATTTGTTTCCTAATCCTCTTTTATAGGATTTCTAGTGACTCCAGATCGGACGGTGTGCGGCTGACGAGACTATAATTATAATTAGGTTTGAAGTGATGGGTTTCGCGTAGATTTCTATAATTAACTTCAAGCCTAAATTGTTCCACGGGGCCACCGCCTGTTTTCCGCAAAAAAAAAAACAAAACACGTGACCAGTCTTCTACACCTACATTAATTAAAGTAGCAGCACAATAATACTTGTGACTCAATCCCTCCAGGATAAGGCATATAAGACACACTATTAAAACCATCTGTCGAGAAAAAAAAAAAAACGACAGCGCGGAGTCACCACTTGATGTTGAAATTGTTTTTTTTTTTAATCATTTCTCTCAATTAATATCACGTTAACAATAATTTCCTATGGACCTAGGCAGAAAGTACATGCCTGTGTGTGATACCGTATAGACAAAAACAAACATTTAGAATTAAAGGGACGCCTGTAATTTGGGCAAAAAGTAAATCGGGTCATTTTCGACAATTAGACATTTGCCGGTTTTGCCTATCTACGGTGCTTGCTCCTGTCATTTTTGGAGGTTTCAGGCTCATATCGATTTCATATTTGGCACTCTATATTACATTATCTCACTAAGGAAGTCACTTTCTCTAGGAATGGAAGCTTTATAAAAGGGGATCCTACGCAAAGGTCCCCAATCTATGACTTGGAGTGAAGAACAAGTAACACATTGACCATGCTCGGGTTGCAATACTGTACCAGGCATCCTGGCCATAGCTATAACATTGTCCTAATGCCCTAATGGGGCTAGGAAATTCATAAAAAGGGGTCCTAAGTGAAAGACCCCCACAAACTGTTTCTGCTTCCTGTATAGATTAGGCCAGAAACTTATCCAAGCTGTCCATCTAAACTGCCAATCATTCAGAGGTGCACCACAATTGACAAGCAGAAAGCTTGGAGACTGGGGAGCGGTGTGCTCTTGAAGACAAGCTGAGAGCAATCGTTATCATCCATGTTTCCCCACGGTTGGGGCATCATCTTCTCCTAGTGATCACAACTGATCACTGGGGATTTCTTAAGCCAAACCCATTGTCGTCAGCTGTTTGCTGACCATACTTTATCTCCTTGAGAACCCCTTCTTCTTGAGTAACACAAACAAAGAGGTTTTCGAGGACTAAAATATGGAGAATATAGCCTTAGGTGACGTCCAAAGACCAGCAATCAAAGGGCCCATTGGTGGTTTACTAGGTACAGAAGCTGGACTATGTAGACATTTTTTAAATTGCTAGAAATGGGGAAAAAAAACAAACTCCCCTCACCGATCCCCTACATCTTCCTTTCTGATGCTCCCCGATTCTCATCTAAGATAATTTGTTCTCCAAGAGTCAAATAACGCTCCTTCCCATCTGAGTCTCGCTGTGTGGCTAAGCAGTACTGTACAACCACATATGTGGTACTGTCACATTCAGCAGAAAGTGTGTGACAAATTTTGGTGTCATTTTGACCAAACTTTCCTTGCGAAAATGTGAAATTTTGGGCTAAAACTACATTTTTGTGGTAAACATGTAACTATTTTTTCTTCACTACTTAATGGTATAAAATTCTATGACGCACCTGTGGTGTCAATATTGATCACTGAAACTCAAGAAAAATTAATTGAATATTATAGTTTGTAAATAGTGGTCACTTATGGGGGAGTTCTGCTGTTTTGGCACCTCAGGGGCTTTCGCAATGAGTCAAGGCACCCGCAAACCAGAGCAACAAAATCTGTAATACAATATGATGCTCTTTCCTTTTTGAGTTTTGCACTGTGCCTGAAAAGTAGTTCCCGAATACATGTAGAGTATTGATGCACTCAGGTGAAATTGCACAACAAACTGAGAGGTCAATTTTTTCCTATTAGCCTTTAGAAAAATTAAAAACTTGGAGCTAAAACAACATTTTAAGGGTAAAAATGCAATTATTCTTTCTTCACTGGCCAATGGTATAACATTCTGTGAGGCCCATGTGGTGTTAACATGCTCGCTGCACCCCTAGATCAATTCATTTAGAGGTGTAGTTTGTAAAATGGGGTCACTTATGGGGGGTCTTCCTATTTGGGCACCTCATGGGCTCTGCCAATGTGACATGGCACCAGCAAACTATTCCAGCAAAATCAGAATTTTAATATGGTGCTTCTTCCCTTTTGAGCTTTGCACTGCGCCTCAAAAGTAGTTTTTTTTACCACATATGGGGTATTGGCATACTCAAAAGAAATTGAACAACAAATTGTAGAGTCAATTCTCTCCTATTATCCCTTTTGAAAATTAAAAACTTGGGGTCAAAGGAACATTTTAAAGGAAAAAATTGTAATTTTTAATTTACTCTGCCTAATGATATACAATTCTGTGAATAGCCTGAAGGTTAACCCCTTCATGACCGGGGGATTTTTCGTTTTTCCGTGTTCGTTTTTCGCTCCCCTCCTTCCCAGAGCCATAACTTTTTTATTTTTCCGTCAATTTGGCCATGTGAGGGCTTATTTTTTGTGGGATGAGTTGTACTTTTGAACGACATCATTGGTTTTAGCATGTCGTGTACTAGAAAACAGGAAAAAAATTCCAAGTGCGGTGAAATTGCAAAAAAAGTGCAATCCCACATTGGTTTTTTGTTTGGCTTTTTTGCTAAGTTCACTAAATGCTAAAAATGACCTGTCATTATGATTCTCCAGGTCAGTACGAGTTCATAGACACCTAACATGACTAGGTTATTTTTTATCTAAGTGGTGAAAAAAAATTCCAAACTTTGCTAAAAAAAAAAAAATTGCGCCATTTTCCGATACTCGTAGCGTCTCCATTTTTCATCATCTGGGGTCGGTTGAGGGCTTATTTTTTGCGTGCCGAGATGACGTTTTTAATGATAGCATTTTGGTGCAGATACGTTCTTTTGATCGCCCGTTATTGCATTTTAATGCAATGTCGCGGCGACCAAAAAAACGTAATTCTGGCGTTTCGAATTTTTTTCCCGCTACGCTGTTTAGCGATCAGGTTAATACTTTTTTTTAATTGATAGATCGGGCGATTCTGAGCGCGGCGATACCAAATATGCGTAGATTTGATATTTTTTTTATTGATTTATTTTGATTGGGGCGAAAGGGGGGTGATTTAAACTTTTATGTTTTTTTTATTTTTTTCACATTTTTTTAAACTTTTTTTCTTAACTTTTGCCATGCTTCAATAGCCTCCATGGGAGGCTAGAAGCTGGCACAGCACGATCGGCTCTGCTACATAGCAGCGATCTGCTGATCGCTGCTATGTAGCAGAAATGGAGGTGTGCTGTGAGCGCCGACCACAGGGTGGCGCTCACAGCCACCGCTCATCAGTAACCATAGAGGTCTCTGGGACCTCTATGGCTACAATATACAAGCATCGCCGACCCCCGATCATGTGACGGGGGTCGGCGATGACGTCATTTCCGGCCGCCCGGCAGCGGTAGTTAAATGCCGCTGTCTGCGTTTGACAGCGGCATTTAACTAGTTAATAGGTGCGGGCAGATCGCGATTCTGCCCGCACCTATTGCGGGCACATGTCAGCTGTTCAAAACAGCTGACATGTCCCGGCTTTGATGCGGGCTCACCGCGGAGCCCTGCATCAAAGCAGGGGAGCCGGCATCGGACGGTATAGTATGTCCGATGCCGGTAAGGGGTTAAAAATGCTCATTACACCCCTAGATGAATTACTTGGAAGATGTAGTATCCAAAATGGGGTCACTCATGGAGGTTTCTGCCGTTTTGGCATGACGGGTGCTCTTCAAATGTGACATGATATCAACAATCTATCCCAGCCAAACAATTGGCGCTCTTCCCCTTTTGAGCCCTGCCGTTCGCCTAAACTGTAGTTTTCCACCACATATGGGGTATTGGTGAACTCACAAGAAATTGCACACCAAATTATAGAGTCCATTTTCTCATCACCCTTGTAAAAATAAAAAATGTATGGCTAAATCAACATTTTTGTGGGAAGTCCAATTTTCATTTTTGCTTCCACATTGCCTATCAAACTTATTAAATGTGGTTTTGAGCACTTTGAGGGGTGTGGTTTTTAAAATGGTGTCACATTTGGGTATTTTGTGTCATGTAGGCCCCTCAAAATCAATTCAAATATGATGTGGTCCCTAAAAAAATTGGTTTTGGAACTTTTGTTGGAAAATTGAGAAGTTGCTATAGACATTTTAACCTTTCTAACTTCCTAAGAAAAACAAATGTGTTTCAAAAATGATGCTGATGTAACTTAGACATGTGGTAAATGTCATTCATTAACTATTTTGTGCGACATTACTCTCTGGTTTAAGGGCATAAAAAGTAAAAGTTTGAAAATTGCGAAATTTTCTAAATTTTTTGAAACAAAAAATTCGATATTTTCACAGATAAACTTTTTAAAAAATCACCTTAAATTTATCACTAACATAAAGTACAATATGTCATGAAAAAAAATCTCAGAATTACTTGGGAACGTTGACGTGTTCCAGAGTTGTTACCTCATAAAGTGACACTGGTCAGAATTGAAAAATTTGGACTGGTCACGAGGGTGAAAACAGGCTTAATCAACTTTTTTCGTTAGGGTATGCCATAATTTTATGGTGGATGATGAACCCTTTCCTGAATAGCATCACCTGTCTCTGCGGTGAGCTGCAGTCTGGCTCAGGGGTGAAGGGGTTAAATGGGAGAAGATATATTACAAAAATCCTTAAGTTGAAGAAGCCCCTTTGGTTACATAAAGTCTACTTTCCAGCCAAGAAATCCTGTTCTAGACACTCATTATCTCCATGCTTGAGCACAACCGTCTGAGATATATGCTAACATTTATTAGCACCTGTCATGTTTATTGAGGCAGGTAATTACATTTATCTCTTGCGCCGACATACAGGGAATGAATGACATCTCGTTTAGACAAGAACTGTCCTGCGTGTCTGTCAGCCTCCAACCAAACGTACATTTCGGGCTTCTTTGTGTTTCTTCTACCATGACATAATTTGTACATGTCGTTTCCATATCCTACGCTATGTGATACCTTGTTATAAACCACTGTTCAGGATGAGGCACGTTTTGCGTGAGGTTATGGGTCATACACTAGTTATTTACAGGATATGTACATGATGACATATACGTAGCTGCGTTTTAGAGTTCTGCTCATTTAGTCAACTTTTTATATTTTATTTTATTTTTAGTAAAATAAAATATTCAAGATTTTGGCATTGACTTGGTTGATCATCTAACTTCTACTTAGCTTGAGATCAAGGATTTTTCCCTCTTTCTGGGATTCCAATTCCTGATTCTTACTGATTAGGATAGTCTCACGTCCTTCAAGGAATCGTGTCCATCCAATCTTTCTTCTGCAGCATCTAACAATATATTCTACAGCATTTAAGGAGACTTGAAGTTCCTAACCTCAGTGCAAAATTACAAGCTGGGCTCCCGGCTGCAAAATTACAAGCTGGGTTCCCGGCTCTCACCTATTTTGTTGCCATTATAGGACAGGTGTCTACGTATGTGACAGAAGGGTCTTTGTTCCATTGTAGGACATGCAATTGGATATTAGCAGCCCTCCACATTACCCAAAGGAGGGGAGCCCTTATTAGGGAGTACTCTATGATCCATACATGTCCAAATTGTAAATTTAGAAAGATGTTGGCAAGATAAGACAACCCTTTTAACGACTGATCCATTGGGGTCCCATAATTAGAGGGCCCAGCGTCTGTCTTTCTTTGAACTAGACCAATTATAGTGGTAACCTCACCTTGTTAGCCACCATACACATTATCTCTTCGTTTTTGCCACCCTACACTTATCATCTCGTTATTAACCACCCTAAACTTTGCCTCTCCTAATTAGCCATCCTACACTTTGCCTTTCCTTGTTAGCCACTCTAAACGTTGCCTCTCTTTCTGAGCCACCCTAAACTTTGCCTTTCCTTAGTAGAGACCCTACAATTTACCTCTACTTGTTAGCCACCCTACACTTTGCCTCTCTTTATTAACCACCCAACACTTTGCTTCTCCTTATTAGCCACCCTACACTTTGCCTCTCTTTATTAACCACCCAACACTTTGCTTCTCCTTATTAGCCACCCTACACTTTGCTTTTCCTTGTTAGCCATCCTAAAGTTTGCCTCTCCTTAGTAGTCACCTGAGACTCTGTCTGTCCTTGTTGGTCACCCTACACTTTGCGTTTCCATGTTAGCCATCCTAAAGTTTGCCTCTCCTTAGTAGTCACCTGAGACTTTGTCTCTCCTTGTTAACCAACTTACACTTTGCCTCTCCTTGTTAGCTACCCAACATTTTGCCAAAAAGAGGGGATTGCTTGCCTTCATCACATTCATATGAGCAGATCAGGCTCATAATAATAGGGGCGGCTTATATGTAGTGCTCTAAATTTTGCCTGAAAAAAAGGCTTTTGTTGCGGACACCCTTCTTATGGAGATCTCAGAACTTAGTGCCTGCTTTCAAAAGTGTCTCAGGTTTATTATAGCAAGATATGCTATTTGTTGGCCATCCTCCACTTTGACAAATTGAGGGGAGTCCTTGTCGGAGATACTCTTTATGATGCTCGTATGGGCAGATCAGCAGCCAGAGCCATTACCTTTTTGGAGACCCTTCACATTAGGGGAGTTCTTCTCGGGGACCCTCTTTGTGACATCCAAGTGAGTGTCACGCCCTACAGACGTGTCTATCAGGTGGACCCACTGGACCGCAAATACAGCGGTTACTGATACCAGGAAGGGAGAACCAGACCAGGAAAGCAGGTTCAAACGCTTTATTGTACAGTAATACAAACACTAGGGGAGACACCCCAAAGGAAGGCCACAGGGCCACAACACCAGAAAGCCTCTAAGGAGACCAAGGCTTGGAGTGACCCCTATACAGGGATTTCCCCTAGACCACCAATAGAGGGTCCGATGAGGCAGACACCTGTGTTAAACCGACGTAGGAGGTAGGAAGAAATTAACAAACAAAATAGGGCTGAATGTAGAACTTGGAAGCAGGAAGAAGACTGCAGGGAACCACACAGGATACTGGACTCCGGATGCTGTGGAGACCAGACTCGATCCTAGGGAAAAAGGAACACAGAGTAAGACAGGCAAATTGGACTGATAAGCCTAGCAGGATAAGACCTGGAGCAGCAACTTCAGGATAATAGAAGTTGCCCAGACGGCGTCCAGGAGTGACTGAGATCCTTATATGCCTCCAGGTGATTGGCTGGGAGGAGGGGCAGTGAGAAGGGAGGGGCTGGCCCCTTAAGAAGCCAGAGAGCTCACCTGCCCGCCCCCTATGCACTCCCTAGGAGAGGGAGAGAAAGGAGGAAGTGCAGCAGACATGGGAGCAAGGACCCGGGCAGCATGTCTGCAGGGACGGACCCCGGAGCGCCGGCGGACGACCGGAGCGTGACCCTGCTGACTAAGGACAGGACCAGAAGAGGTAAGAGCAGGCGGGGAAGAGAAAGAAGGCGCCCCGGACTGCGAGGTGGTGACAGTGAGCCAATCAGATCTATTGTAGTAAGATCTGCTGCTTGTTATCGACCTTCCACTTTGTGGAACTGGGGAGCTCTTGTTGGGCCCCTTTATGATGTTTCTACCCTTAAATAGTGGACATGGAAAGGGGTTGCCACAAGGAAACAACCAATTTCCTTGGAGGTTTGACGGAGGTTCTAAAGGTCATTAACATTTTTCTTACATTGAAACATATTCAGTATCTGAATATGTTGAACAAATACAAAAGGACGAATTGTCCACTTATTAAAACAAACCCAGAAAAATAAAATTCCTGAACGTTGTATGTTCATCTACATCTGTATGGCGTTGAAAGCAAAATTGCCCTGATCAAGAGATTAATTGAAGTAAACAATTTTTTTTATTTTCGAGGAACCAAATCGACAGTCTTGATTGAGACTCAGATAGGATTAAATTATAATTGTACCATCTCCTAAAAAAAACTATGCTCAATTTCATTTTCTCTTTTTGTAGATATAAGGATTACCGAGAACCTCCTTGGTCTCCGAATCAATACGACTTTTCTAAACAATACTGGACGGTCTTAGCTGTGCGTCTCGCTTTCGTCATTCTTTTTCAGGTAAGTGTTTTTGTTTTTTTTTAAACAAAAGCATGAATTTTTGTTTTCTTTTATTTTTTTTGTCAATATTCAGGTAGAACCATCATATTTTGCAGCATTGTGCATACATTTTATTTGCCTAGTGGAGCTTACAATCTAGTTTCCTAGTTCACATACTAAAGGCCCCCATGCAACAACAACATATGGGCCCTTTGCAGGCCAGTAGATCATCATAATGCTTTGGAGGTGGAAGTGGGCCAACTTACCTCTTGGACCCCTGAGTGACTGAACAAGTTGCACGAATGATATCTCTACCCCTGGCCCCTTTACACACTCTTGGCAGAACTATCGTTCAGCTGGCAGATAGTTCTGCCAACTTCTCCATACACAAAAGTGCTCACCCTACCTAGCACTCCTGTGGTCACTATGAAAGAGCCACTGCCAGACTTTTCTGGCAGAGGATTATGTCCGTGCAGAAGTAAAAGATCGACCATTAAAATTCCATCATTGAGATCCTCATCTGTCGGGAAGACTCAGCCAATTTCGCCGATATTGTTAAGATTGATTGACTTTAATCTAATGAGTATGGGGCCTTAAGGAAAATAGCTGGAAAGTAAACTATCAAACTAGTGCTAGTAGCATTATGGAAGAGCCATCCATCAAGGCCAGTAGGACAAAATGGGTTATAAGAAATCCGTATACTAAGGGCAGTAGGGAAATAAAAATAATCTACACACAAGGGTCAATAGAGTAATAGGAAACCCAAGACCATATCCAGAATGGTGATACAAATTCAAGACAATGGGCCAAAAGGGAAATAGGAAATGAATGCACAAGGCCAATAGACAAATAGTGAATACACATATTGGAGTCAGTAGGGTGATTTGAGAGTCTCGCACTTCAGGAAATGGGGTGATAGAAAAATAGTGCATCAAGGCCAACTGGGTGATAGAAAAACCAATACAACTTGACCGGTAGTGTGATAGGAAATTCATGTAGTAAAGCCAGTTTAGCAGTAGACGTTTATCCACATACTAGTATCATTATGGATGTATTAAAGCTTCAATCTACATCAAGCAGGATGATAAAATATTTCTATACTAGGACTGTGGAAGGTAACTTGTTCTTACTGAACAGATCCAGATGGTACGTAAAGACTTCCTGACAGTGCTCCATGGGAAAAAATGGGTAAATTAGCTCTCCTCAAGAAGAAGGAACACTTTTTTTCAAAACAGCTGTCACTAGATCGTTCTTCTAGAAGAGAGGTAATTTGGTACTTCCTCTTGTGATGGACACTGATTGACTGACTGCAGAGGTCACATTACGTCTGAGCCAAGATACAGTCTCCAATCTCATTTTTCTATCTTGGACTGAATGTGACCGGTGCAGCCAATTAGTAGCTGCTGATTGGTTGCAGTGGTCACCGGATGTAGCCAGAGACAAGAGGTGGACATAATATTGATGGAAGAGTGACAAGGAATCCAGTAAGCGAGGGTATTTTTTAATTTAGAACCACTGTAGGCCCATCTTATTGTTTGAGTCCTTGCCTCTGTATGTTCGACAGACACAACACATGCAGGGATTGCCTGTTTTTATGGCAGTGTTGAGGCTGTCTTACAGCTACAAATCATACAGCCATGGGGACTCGAACATAATATACGAGCATGCCCAAGATACTAGGATAGCGCCCCAGCATGCCTGGATAAGACGTTAACTGAGCACGTTCGCCCATCACTAATCATGAATCATAAGTAATGTTTTTTTTTCCCAAGATAATAATTATCTGATTACTGGAATATAACTTTTGCGACCCAGAGTGAAACCGAAAATGGGGCTTTGGAACCCTAGCAACTAGGCTCTGCTTCGAATGGAGCAGAGGTAGTAGCATGCGTAAGCATTGCTCCTTTCTGATGGTGGGCTTTCGGGTCCCATTTTTTTTATCGTTGTGGGTCCCATCAGTTTTATCCACAGCAGTCCCCAAGCTATTACGTATACCAATGGAACTATATAGCTTAGAAACATAAAAGTTGCAAAATTTGTCGCGTTCACTTGACATTGTCATTCTCCAACGGTTGGACAACAGCGATCAGTAAGGGCCAAACTTACTATGTAGAGAATAACTACAACTAGGGAAAATTGTAAAAAGCTGCTAAAACTTGTTCCTTCCCTTACCTGACATGGGCAGTGTGAATATGCCTGTTGTCAGTTTCCATCCACAGTTTCTGTACTGATATCAAACAAGCAGACCATTTTTGGCCAACCATGGCCCTGGGTGGTTGGACATAGTGGTATGACCCAACACCAAGAGTGGTTTCCTCTTCGGTTAATTTGTTTCCTCTGGACATCATAAGTCTATAGTCTTCTTGGCTGCCATTTGTTGAGCTTTTCTCCCCAAATTTTTGTATCGGTAAACAAACCACAGCCTTTTCTTTTCTTGGTAACTTGGCCATATCTTTACACTTTTACCGAGTTACCGAATGTCTTCAACAAATCCATAATTTGCAAGTGTTTTTAGATTTATGGTCCCATTAGTATATTCGCTCATTAGCACTCTCCGATGAAATGTGTAATTATCGAGAAACTGGAGCACAGAGCACTGAACCTAACCAAATGAGTCAGAAACCACAGACATCTTAGGAATTATTGTCGACAATTACATTTTGGCAGCTTTTCACGATCAAATTTTATGAATTGAATAGCTCTTGTGAAATCTCTCCCATCACAATTGGCATGTTTTCATGTTTTTTTATTGCAAAAAAGTCTTGACTTGAACTTATCTAGATAAATTGCTAATGCTAGTATACAGATAGTAGAGTTAATGGCAGTGGCATAACTAGAGTTCGATGGGCCCCTGTGCAAAATTTGGACCTGGTCCCCCACCTGTATGTTTTTCTGATGTATGGGCTCTTGTAGCATTCCAGATCTTGTGAATACATGTTGGCCCTCTCATGTAACAATATTCCTTATCCTAGACCCTTTCTGTAATAGTGTCCCCTATCCTTTACCCCCTTTCCTGTAATAATGTCCCCAATCCTTGCCCCTTCCCATAATAATGTCCTCAATCCTGGCCCCTTCCTATAATAATGTCCCCTATCCTAGGCTCTTTCCAGTTATAATGTTCTCCATCATTGGCTTCTTCCTGGCATAATGTTCCCCGTTTTCGGACGCAACATCCAGCTGAAATAGCTGCTCGTGTTCACAGGCCCCTCTCCCACACCGGCCCGGTCGCTGTCGCACTCTCTGGCTAATGGTCATCCAGTTTTTTTTATTACAGTACCATTTTGTTTTCTATTAATACTAGGTTCAACAGCTGTGGTTACCCCGTGGGGCATACCTATGAAAAGTCAATATGTATTGGTATGTGGAATAGTTATTAAAGGCAACCTTAAAATGGGGCAAATATTGTCAACATAATTTAAAGTAAGAACTCATTTTTTGGTGGGTGGATACTGAGTGTTTTCTCCTCCTACATCTTTTAGAGATTATTGAGGTTTTCTGTGACCCAATTAACCTACAGGCATGTCTATTCTTGCCTTCCCCCCAATTTCCCAATTTCCCGATTTCATCAAAGGAGTCTAATTTCTCACTATACAATTTCAATACATTTTGGTGACATGGTGACAAATCGCTCAATGCTCTGTATTTCCCATCACATTTATTGGGTTGTCACAAAGAGGCACATACAGTATAACATTAACATTTCCAGACAGAGTATCACAAAATCAGGTTTTTTTCAAAACTGGTCATCTCAGTTTACTTATCTTGGGATATGTCAAACTGAAAAGGAATGTAAGGAAGGATACATCTTACTTATGTTCAACCAGTACATGGTCAGAATGGCCCATCACAGGCCTACCTAAGGGTCATCTCCTGGACACAAGTTCTTAAATAATGGTGGGCCTCAATGCTCCAGCACAAGGCATTTGGATCTTATCTTGCAGCCAATCATTTCTCAACTAGGTCTATTTCTTATAGGTGTTCCCAAATAATCAATTTAGAATATTTTAAAGGCTTAATTATCAATTATTGACTAGAGACGAGCAAGAGTAGAAAATCTTTTCTCCATTGATTCTCCAAAAAATCTATTCTCCATTGATTCTTCAATTCACTAGAAATCTTGAACCTGCTAACTTTATCATTGACGTCCTGTTGACTTGGCAACCAACCGGTTGACGTGCAAATTTATAGAAAAATTTTTAAAAAATTGCACATCAGTTACAAAGTTTTGCATTGAAGCATGGCAACCAATCAGACGATTTTTTTGATTGTCGTTCCTCCACCGCATGGATAAAAGCTTAAAATTGATTCATTGGAAAGGTTCAGTGCACTTAGTAGAGGAGTTAACGAATGAACGCCATAGGTAATTATGTAGCACGAACCTTCTGATTGTACCATGAAAATTTTCTGTTTCTTCTGCTTTCATGATTGAGCAACCACATGTGATTCCATGGAAATAAAGAATATCGTGCTACTCCTTTCTTGTATCGTAAAAACACCATACTCGAAAGTCTGACAAGTATCTGTGCATCAAGTGAAATACAATACCGTCTTTAAACAAAAGCTGGATACCGGCAGATCACAGACATCTGTTTCTGACTATAACTAGTCATTTGCATATAATTAGCTATAATCACCAATTTTTTAGCAACTGCTTTGAGAAAAGTTTAGGAGGCTGAATTTTAGCCTATTTCGAGCTCAAAGTCTCAGGAAAATTACTTAGGCACGGAGGCCAAAAATCTTCTAATCAGCTGCCAACCTTAGATGTTAGTGAGAAGGATAAAACTGATGTAAGATATATCAATCATTAAAATCAAAACCGGGGAATCATTAAAAGCATAAGCATATCATTTTCTTTGAAGGCTACATTCCTTTTTGTATTCGGTCGAGCCCCTTCAATTTTGATTTTGGAGGCCATGCCCTTTTTCACACCAATTTCTGATCAACAAATGTGCTTTTTTGTAGATCATACCCCTTTCCATTCCAATTCCTGCCCCTATAAATGTGCTTTTTGTAGGCAATTCACTACTTCATGGCCCATTCTCATCCCACTGATATGCAACACCCCATTGCCATGAAGATTGCTTTCCAGGTGATATGTCAACTCTTTCCAGTCTGGCAAATCTTTCCTCTGTGAGCCACCGGAATCTCTAGGAAGAATTGACTAATATGTTGGTGTAAAGAAGAAAAAAAAACCTTAAATGCCAACAATATTATTTGGAATAACTTTGTTAATCTCACTGGAAAATTACATTGAGTTTTTCACTTTTTTTTAGTCTAGGAAATCACTTTTCCTTGTAACTCAATTTAGTCAATATTTTTTAGGCCATCTAAAGACCTCAGTTTTTACTATGGTATTATAGATTGTCATAGTGGTCTAAAGAGAGTTAAAGTTTCAGCTAGAAAAACACTCAACTGTAAACTTAAGTTAAGGCCATTATGACAAGAACTATTGCTTAGTGAGAAGATTAAGACCAACTTGGGTTAAGGGCAGTGTTGAGTTTAAGACCAGTCTGGTTGTCCTAGAAAGCTCAAGAATCCATTATATTCAATAAATGCCATCCTGACATTTTTTTTGTTGTTGTTCAGAGGATTGTGACCAACTCTAATTAGTCAGAGTTTTAGGTTTGCTCTAGACTTTGGGTCAACAATGGTCAGCTATGTGGTCTACTTAGACTTCAGGTTTCTGCTAACAAACACTACCATCCATGATGATCAATTGAAGCTGTTGCTCTGTGACAAGATTTAGCAAATTTGATCGAAAGGGCTTGTCATCTCATCGGTCTACCACCAATCTAAATACATGCTTAAGCCTCACAGATCTTTGCTTAGGAGCTGCCCGTAGTGATGAACTACAGCAGCACATGACCATTGTAGAAGATCAGTGGCCTCAGTGGTCCCATGTCATTGTTCTGGCTCTACCTTTTCGAAACTTTGTTGAAGCTTCAGAACTTGCTTCAGAATTTCCTAGTTCATCCTTCAAGAAAAAAAAATACTATAGTGCTCTGTGATTGATGTTGTCTACCAAAATAGTCAACAATAGACTTTGGATCCACCATGGACTAATATGTGGCTCACATTGACAAGGTGATTTTAACCCTAGCTAGATTTTACTTTAGATTTTTTTAGGTTATTGTTTCTAGAATAGCTCTGGCAGCCATAAGAATCAATTGGTGCTGGATTTTGCTTGGGGTTAGGATTGTGACCAACTTTTGTCAAATTTTAAAATCAACTGTAGACCTTGCAGCCAGTTTGGTCTAACATGTGGTCACCTTAGTCTAGAGAGGTTTTAGGGTCCTGCTAACAGCCACTCAAAGATCTTCTGACAAGAGCAGATGTTAAGTCATATAATAATGACTGATAAGTTTAACGGTGGTCTTGGACGCAAAAAAACTAAGTTTTTGGGCAATATTGGCTTATGTGCTATCCTATAAATTATCTAGTAGGATAGCGTTAGTATAAATATTAATCAAGGATGCTAGCTTTTGCTTAGCGAGGAGGTTATGACCAATATAGTCAATGATGAAGGGGTTCGTAATAGAATGATTAGATTTGGATAGCCTCTTTTCGAGACCCTTTTTGCCAGAATGGAAAGTAGTTACGAAGTGGATGTGTCTTTCTTTTGGACCTCTCCCACATTTTAAAATAATCCTGATTTTTGTAGGCATGATGTAATTCCTAAAATAGTGGTCTAATTAGAGGCAATTATAGCTTGTCCAGAAGATATATATGCTATAAATGTCTGATAGACCCACACCTATACCCAGAGTGGTGGTTTAGCTCAATCCCCCGTTTCACATAGCATCCAACCAAGCATGAGTTGGCGAATCGGCTGTACATACTTGGCTCTCTCCATTCATTGCCATAGGATTTCCAAATACAATCTCTAGGAATTGCCTCTGTCAGACATTTATGGCATATCATGTGGATATGCCATAAATATCAAATTTTGAGTGACAACCATTTAAATTTCTACACTGTTGGGTGCTATAAGGGAAGTAGATATGTACAGCCAAGTTTACCCAGCACCCTGAGCAGAGGAATTATGTTTGTACTCTCATTATTATCTCTTGGTATAGCTCAATTCTGCAAAAGGTTTATATGAAATTAGAAAAATGTGTGCTTTATCACAGAAACAGTGCCACATTAGGCAGTGTATGGTATTGCAACTAATCCCCATTCTTTCAAACTATTAAATTAGAAACTCAACTAGAAAAATTTGCTAATTTAAGTCGTAGTGTACTCTATCAGTGAGTACTTAGAGTCCTTAAAATTATTGGTAGTGTTGTATTGCTAACAGCCGCATATCATGCAGCCGCTATGGGGCCACTGGCACCGGGCCACCAACCTGTCTTTGCACTTTCAACTTTATCACCATCCTAGAGCAGCGGGGGAACAGGGAGAAGTTAGTATTTTCTTTCTTTATTTTTATCAGTGAGTGCATTGTGGGGGCTATAATACTTTTTGGGAGGCTATATGGGGGCCAGTATATTGTTTGGAGGACTTTGTGGGGGCATTGTATTCTTTGGAGGACTATGTGGGTGTTTTCACACCATTTAGAGGGCTATGTGGCCCCATTATACCATTATTTGGAAGGCCATGATACTATTTGGAGGGTTATGTGGGGGCCTTTCTATTATTTGGATGACTTTGTGAGGGGGCCATCATGTTCTTTGTTGGGCATGTGGGGGCTATTATACTATTTGGAGGGCTATTTGGAGTCCATCATACCATTTGAAAGGCCATTATATGGTTTGGGGAAGTCATACTGCCTGGAGGGTTCTGAAGGGGCCATTATACTGTTTGGAGAGCTAGAGGGGGACATCATGCTGTATGCGTGTCATTATACAGTATGGAGGGTTGTGTGGAGTCCATCATACTGTGTATATGGTTGCGTTGGGCTCATTATACTGTGTGAAGGGTTGTGGAGGACAGTACACTATATGGAGAGCCATTATACTATATGCAGAGCCAATAAACTGTATAGAAGGCCACTATACTGTATGGAGGTCCATTTTAGTCTATGGAAGGCCATAATACTATTTGTGGGCCATATATTTTGTGGAGGGCTGTATTCCAACATCATACTGTGCGTGTGGAGAGTACTGTGGAGGAAATCATTGTCGGGGTAAATTACTGTGTTTGGTTGGCACTTTTGTTTGCATCCTTTATGGGGGCCATGAGAGGGGCATCTTAGTGTGTGAGAACACCAAGGGGCAAAATGTATTTGTGAGGGCTGCAAAGTTGTGAGATATGCTCTTCTGTGACCCGTCAAATATTTTTCCTTGGGGGGTGCCCAAGTAGGACTTTTGCTATAGGCCCACATGACTTCTAGGTATGCCCCCGATTGTTGATATAGAGATGATGTGAATTTATTCCATCATTGGTGAATCATGACATAAATGTGGCATTGTACTAAACGAAAGAAGAGCCACAGATGCCGGCAAGTAAGAAGCCGTTCCCCCACTCCCAATGTTGTGGCCTATGGAATGGGATGAATGAATCGACACTCTGGACACTCGATTGGACTCTCTAAACTTACTCAATAATCCAAATGACATCTTTTCAAATGTTTACATAAAAGTCTTAAAATTTATCAGAAGAAAAAAGATGAGATCCTCATAGTTTACGTTAGATCTTAACATCTACCGCTAGGTCTAAAGATTCATCCAGTCCTGTCTAACATTAATAACCATTTCTAATTTTCCCTGTTTCCTTCAGAACCTGGTGATGTTATTGAGTGCGGTGGTGGACTGGTTAATACCCGATATACCAAAGGACATAAGTGAACAAATCAAAAGAGAGAAGAGTATGATCGTCAATGTGTTCCTGAAAGAAGAACATAAAAAGCTCCAGCTCATAGAAAACTTTATCCTGCACGACAAACAACGTGGCAAGACGGAAAACAAGGGCCGACGGAGCCGAGCAGCCAGCTTTTGCCAGTTCAGTCGAAGCCATCGTGGCAGCTTTACGTCGTTCAGCTCACACCACACGGACGTGTGACCTCGTTGCCCCGAGTAGACATGTCACACAAGTAAAAAAAATAAAGAATCTAAATGCTTGTACGATTAAAGCTTAAGACGTTGAAATTGGAGATGGAAGAACATGTGGAATGGAGGAGTAAGGGGTGAAGGAGAAAACAACCCTTACATTTCTCGTAAACGTCTCCAAACGATCTTAAGCAGGCTTTGTAATTTTTAAGGAACCGTCTGGTGCAACATACGGCGCAGACATGCTTAAGCACAACGGAGCACTATAGATCTCCAGCAGCTCGTTTACTGTAATGTGTGTGGCTACCACAGAGCTGAATACAATGCATGGAGTAGGGAGCAAAGCAAGACCACATTTTTTTAATTTTTAAACCCTAGGCCTAGCCGAGCTCATTAGCTTTTTCTTTTAATGAGCGGACTTCTTTAAATTGCGTGAGACCGCTTCCTATATGTTGCACGTTAACGACAATCTTGCTGCAGTGCTTTTTTAAAGATGATATGATGTAAGCGTTTCCGTACTCGACTCGAGTCGCACACTACTAACTAGACGCCGCAATTAGAGGCCTAGCTTTATGTAAATAAAATAATACTAAATCTGCAACTTTAAGAAGAAAAAAAAAGCTGCTGTCCAATGAAAAAAGGGAATGTATAGCTTTAAATATATCATGTTCAGTAAATTATGCAGATGTGGACACGGGAGGTATACCGGGCATGACGACGTATTTCCGTTGGCTGCTCTTTTGCAAATGTATAGTGAGAAACAACAACAAAGAATATATATATATACATATATCACAACCTCAGGGCTTATTTTATATAGTTTGTTCTTAAAGGTTATAATGAAATCAAATACACTTTTGATATCAGAGCAAAGCAAAAAAAAAGAAAAATTATTTAATCAAATCCAATCGTAAATTGTAAACCGAATTTCACAGGTTTCTGGGATCAATAAAATGAACGATGTATGATCAGAGATGGTAATAAACTATTTTTTTCTGGAGCTGCTGTTTATGATTTTTTTTAATTCAAAGTAGTTAACAAAATTAAAATGCAGACTTTTTTTTCCTATGCACAGCTCCACTTGCATCCGAAGGTCACATCTGGTATTGCAGCTCAGTCACACAAATACCTATTGGGCTCAGATGCAATGCCAAAAAAAGGACTGAGCTAAATTTCTGCGGTTACTCTATGTGACTACAAATTGTCAAATCCTGACAGTTTGCATTGTGCACACTAAATTGCTAAATCGAGTGGGTGGTAATATGACTGTCGATAGTGATTTGCATATTGGCGATTACATGCTATCACGTTTCTCGTCCATTTCTCTCAACAAAACATACTGGTAAGTGGTAACCACTTGCCGAATAGATTCTCATCCACTTTTCTCAATGGAACATACGGTACTTGCAGTCAATGTTCTATTCCAAGAAGCGGATGAGAATCTTTTCGACACGTGACCTCCAGTAAGTTCTAAGAGTCGAAAGCTGATGAGAATCTAGTTGGGACATGATTGCCAGTATGTTTTATTGAGAGAAGCAAATGAAAATCTAGTTTGGTAATTGACAGGTAGTATGTCCTTTTGAAAAAAGCGGATGAGAATCTAGTTGTGATGTGACCTCCAGTATGTTCTATTGAGGAAAGCGGATGAGAATCTAGTTGTGATGTGACCTCCAGAATGTTCTATTGCGAAAAGCGGATGAGAATCTAGATGTGATGTGACCTCCAGTAAGTTCTATTGAGGAAAGCGGATGAGAATCTAGTTGGGACATGATTGCCAGTATGTTTTATTGAGAGAAGCAAATGAGAATCTAGTTTGGTAATTGACAGGTAGTATGTCCTTTTGAGAAAAGCGGATGAGAATCTAGTTGTGATGTGACCTCCAGTATGTTCTATTGGGAAAAGCAGGTGAGAATCTGGTTGAGAGATATCACCGCTATCATTTCTATTGAAAGAAGCACATGAGAATCTAATTGAGTTTTGACTGCTAGTATGTTCAATAGAGAAAAGTGGATGAATATCTAGTTGAGATATGACCGCCAGTTTGTTCAAAAGTGAAAAGTGGATGAGTATCTAATTGGGACATGACCACCATTATGTTCTAAAGTGAAAAGTGGATGAGTATCTAGCTGGGATATGACCACCATTATGTTCTAAAGTGAAAAGTAGATGAGTATCTAGTTGGGACATGACCACCAGTATGTTTGAAATTGAAAGGTGGATGAGTATCTAGATGGGACATGACCACCAGTATGTTTGAAAGTGAAAAGTGGATGAGTATCTAGTTGGGACATGACCACCAATATGTTCGAAAGCGAAAAGTGGATGAGTATTTAATTTTGACACGACCACCAGTATGACACGACCACCAGTATGTTCGAAAGTGAAAAGCGGATGAGAATCTAGTTGAGAGACATGACCACTAGTATATTCTAAAGTGAAAAGTGGTGAGGATCTAGTTTGGATATGACCACCAGTATGCTCGAAACTGAAAAGTGGATGAGTATCTAGTTGGGACATGACCACCAGTATGTTTGAAATTGAAAAGTGGATGAGTATCTAGATGGGACATGACCACCAGTATGTTTGAAAGTGAAAAGTGGATGAGTATCTAATTGGACACGAGTCAACCACCATTATGTTCTAAAATGAAAAGTGTGTAAGTATCTAGTTGAGACATGACCACCAGTATGTTTGAAAGTGAAAAGTGGATGAGTATCTAGTTGGGACAAGACCACCAGTATGTTCGAAAGCGAAAAGTGGATGAGAATCTAGTTGAGAGACATGACCACCAGTATATTCTAAAGTGAAAAGTAGATGAGGATCTAGTTGGGATATGACCACCAGTATGTTCTGAAGTGAAGAGCGGATGAGAATCTTGTTGTCTTGTTGAGACATGACCACCAGTATGTTCTAAAGTGAAAATTGGATGAGGATCTAGTTGGGACATGACCACCATTATGTTCTAAAATGAAAAGTGTATGAGTATTTAGTTGAGACTTGGCCACCAGTGTGTTCAAAAGTGAAAAGTGGATGAGTATCTATTTGGGACACGACCACCAGTATGTTCTAAAGTGAAAACTGGATGAGAATCTAGTTCAGGGGTGTCAAACTGCATTCCTCGAGGGCTGCAAACCATGCGTGTTTTCAAGATTTCCTTAGCATTGCACAAGGTGCTGCATCATTATGTGTGTAGGTGATTAAATTATCACCTGTGCAGTACAAGGAAATCCTGAAAACATGACCTGTTTGCAGCCCTCGAGGAATGCAGTTTGACACCCCTGATCTAGTTGGAATATGACCACCAGTATGTTCTATTGAGAAAGGCAGATGAGAATCTAGTCAATATGTGCCCACCAGTCTGGTCTTTTAAAAGAAGCAGATGAGAATCCAATGGGAAGAAGACCACCATATTTTTTACTAGCAGATGCAGATGAGAGTATAGTAGGGATGTGACCAGTACTATGTTCTATTGAGAAAAGCGAATGAGAATCAAGTTGAGACGTGACCTCCAGTATGTTCTATTGAAGGAAGCAGAAGAGAATCTAGTCAGGTGGTGACCACTAGTATGTTCTATAGAGAAAAGGGAATGAGTATCTAATTGAGACCTGACCGCCAGTATGTTCTAAAGTAAAAATAATAAGAATCTAGTTGGAATGTGACCAACAGTATGTTCTATTGAGAAAAGCGGATGAGAATCTAGTCAGCATGTGACCGCAAGTATGTTCTATTGAGAAAATGGGATGAGAATCACTAATGTCCACCAGTATGTTCTTTTGAAAGAGGCGGATGAGAATCCAATCAGCACAAGACCACCATATGTTTTGCTAACAGAAGGGGAAGAGAATCTAGTTGGGACGTGACTGCCAGTATGTTCTGTTGAAGGAAGCAGATGAGAATCTAGTTGGGAGATGACTTCTTCTAATAAGAGAAGTGGATGAGAATCTAGTTGGAGTGTGACATCTAGTATGTTCTATTGAGAGAAGAGGATGAGAATGTACAGTATGTAGTTGGGAGTATATTCTATTGAGATATATGGATGAGAATCTAGTTGGGAGAATCTGTGCAGCCTGATATGTCACTCCCAACTGCCCCCAACTCTATGGTAAATTGGATAGTTGGAAAAAAGTACAGATGGCCTTTCACTTTCAATAATTTGGACTAATGCTCAGTTGGTTGAGAACATTTAATCTTGTCCTTCCCATACACATACATGCTCATTTTACTATGTATGTGTTTTCATAAGGAGAGGATAAAAAGCTGCTGCCAGGCTCTTCTCCATCCTGTGAGAACAAATGATTGGACATATTGAAAATTGGCATGCCCAAACCTACTTTCCTGAACATCATGTGAAGAGAGATGGCACACCACTAATCTCCTGATATAGTTGGCAGGTACTGCCGAAATGATCATGTTCATAAAACTTTTCTCTTACATGTTGAGGTGCCTTTAATTATATCTAAAGAGGCAGACAGTAAGCTGATCACAAAGTGTCTACCTACGATCAGTGGTAATCTGCTGGGAAACTTGGCAAATAAGTGATTTGTTTCTCTGCAGTGCCCCCACAGGGAATATAAGGCATTACACTGTACCCATTCAAGTCAATGTGTTTTCAGTGTTGCGCAATATAGGATAGGTCCTCCGGAGCAATACCACTTTCAATATTCAGAACAGGGCTTAAATTTTGCTAAACCAGACAACCCCTTTAATGATATTAATACAATACAGTATAAAATTATTATTATTTTTATGGTTTTCATTTTCAATATCTCAAGAGAGAATCTAGAAAACCTGATATGGACAGTAACACCGTGGGCTCCAATGTGATTTACGACCGTCATCTGTAGGTTCAATAAAAGTTTTCCATTTATGGAAAATTAACGTCTGATACCGAGGAGAACCTAATAAAGATGCAGTGATTCCAGAGATGGTTACGCAAACTACTTTACCATCGTAGAGATAAATGTTATGTATGCGGCTTGGGCAAGAGAGAAACTTTTACAATACGAATGCCATTTCTGAAAGGTATTTAACACCAGTCCCAACGGAACATGAAAACATCAACTGGAATTCCCCTTTGCAGCTGCGGCTCGAATTGACCCCTAGGGCTCTGGCATGTGCTGTAGACCAGCCAAAAGTGTAATATGTGCTGGCATGGTTTGTGGGAGGTTAGTCAAGTGTCCAAGGTCAAACCCTTGCCTTATCCTCCAGGAGGTCCAATAAATTTCACCAGGCGTGTAGCTGCTCACATATCATGTGGTTAGACGAGAGAGAGAATCTGTGTAGGTGCTCAGAAAAAAAGAACAAAGACAAAACTGATCATTCAAACAAAACTTTGCACCTTGGTCATTTTATGTTGATGCCTTCGTAAAAAAAAAATTAGTCTTTTGTAGTCTTTATCATTGTCAGTAGAGTTGGTGCGAATCGATTCACAAAATCTGGTTCTATCAGTAATCTGTGGTTTCTGGACTCAAAACTGTCTCCTACCTAAAGGTATCTGCTCATCTTTTGATAATCCAGCCTGGTGTGACATCACATGTGTCTAAAGGGCAAAGTCTCTCCTTGTAGAGAGTGAAATGCTTGATATGCCAGTGTAAGGAGACATATAGGCCACGCAGCGCTCCTCTGGTAAATTAAATATGCAAGTTGCCTCTTCAGTGAGATATAGGACTGGAACTCTTGCTCCACCTATTAGAAGTGGTAATCCTAAAGGTCAATGTGGACCATTTAACGTGCCTTGTCAAATGACGTAGAATAAAAGCCAAGCCAATTTATAGGTGTGTGTTTCAGGATGTTGTCCCTTCTCAGTGCAAAGCATGAGATCTGACATGGCTGTAGAGAGCAGTAGAGTTAAAATCCTCTTCCTCTCGGAAGAGACAATTTACATGTTTAAATTTGCAGAGGAGCATTACATGGCCTAAAAGTCTCCTTACACTGGAATGTCACTCTCCCAAGGAGAGACGTTACCCCTTAGACCCAGTCAAAGGCCTCTCATACAGCCAAATTAGATATCATACTTTGCAATGAGAAGGGTCATCACCCCAAAACACGCGTCTGCAGATTGAGAGTTTGGCTTTTATTCTAAGTCATGTGGCAAGGCTCATTAAAGAGTTGATATTGACTTTTAGGATTGTTACTTTCAATAGGTGGCACTAGAGGTCAAGTCCTCCTCCTCACTAAAGAGGCGATTTGCATATTTAAATTCCCAATGGAGCATTACATGACCTATAAGTCTCCTTACACCGTCATGTCCGGCATGTCACTCTCCACAAGAAGAGATGTGACCCCTTAGACCCCACTTAGTCAGAGACCTCTCATACAGTCAAATAAGATCTCATGTTTTGCGCTGAGGAAGGGTAGCACCCCCAAAACATGTTTCTGCAAATTGAGATTCTGGTTTGGCCTTATCCTTAGTCGTGTGGCAAGGTTTATTGAAGGGGCAATATTGACTTTTAGGATTACTATGGCGAGTAGGAGATACTAGTGTTCTAGTCCTTTTTCTCTGAATAGGAAATTTGCATATCAGATGAGTATCACACCGCATCAATGATGTGAGGCTGGCTAATCAAAAGAAGAGCAACAGATGTCTTCAGGAAAGAGGCGGCTTTCAGGGCTTCCTTCCAGCAAGCACAGATCACTGGCGTGGCCGATGGACCTGGTTCTGGAAAAACGATTTGAACTAACTCTCAGTTTCAGTAGTGGTGGCATGTGCATAGATAAAATGGTGTTGGTGGGGGAAATACTGATGGTCAGAGCCTGAAATCTCATTTTCAGTAGTGGTGGCACGTGCATAGATAAAATGGTGATGGTGGGGGAAATACTGATGGCCACAACCTGAAATTTCATTTTCAGTAGTGGTGGCATGTGCATAGATAAAATGGTGTTGGTGGGGGAAATACTGATGGCCAGAACCTGAAATCTCATTTTCAGTAGTGGTGGCACGTGCATAGATAAAATGGTGATGGTGGGGGAAATACTGATGGCCAGAACCTGCAATCTCATTTTCAGAAGTGGTGGCACGTGCATAGATAAAATGGTGATGGTGGGGGAAATACTGATGGCCAGAACCTGAAATCTCATTTTCAGAAGTGGTGGCACGTGCATAGATAAAATGGTGATGGTGGGGGAAATACTGATGGCCAGAACCTGAAATCTCATTTTCAGAAGTGGTGGCACGTGCATAGATAAAATGGTGATGGTGGGGGAAATACTGATGGCCAGAACCTGAAATCTCATTTTCAGTAGTAGTGGCACGTGCATAGATAAAATGGTGATGGAGGGGGAAATACTGATGGCCAGAACCTGAAATCTCATTTTCAGTAGTGGTGGCATGTGCATAGATAAAATGGTGATGGTGGGGGAAATACTGATGGCCAGAACCTGAAATCTCATTTTCAGTAGTGGTGGCACGTGCATACATAAAATGGTGATGGAGGGGGAAATACTGATGGCCAGAACCTGAAATCTCATTTTCAGTAGTGGTGGCACGTGCATAGATAAAATGGTGATGGAGGGGGAAATACTGATGGCCAGAACCTGAAATCTCATTTTCAGTAGTGGTGGCACGTGCATAGATAAAATGGTGATGGTGGGGGAAATACTGATGGCCAGAACCTGAAATAACTTTGAACCAAAATTAGGAAAGGGGGACTGAGGAAGGACAGAAAAGGAGCATATTGGACGTAAAAAGGGACAATAAGTGCGATGTGTGAAATATTAGAGTGAGGAGTAAGCAATTGCAAGAAAGAATAGTCACCAAATCCAGGCAAACCCTGTCCAGAATTTACCGAGAAATTAGCAATTTAGCTTAATCTGTGCAGAAGTAGATCACAAAAAAAAAAATCTGAATTTTTCGCAAATGTGGATTTTTGTAAAATTTTAGAAAAATTGATTTCCACTCAAATTTATTTGCTCATCGCTGAGTACATTTTCTTCTTTTTTTTTTTATTTTAGGCAATTTACCTTTGGATCCGGAGGTAGTCAGTGAGATTAGGATTCTTGTTCTATAGAAAAATAACTTTTATTCTGTGTGGACAGGGAGTTTATTGAGAATTTTTTTGGAGCGGACATGCTAAAAGCACCTGAAAATAGCTTAAAATATGAAGATTCCATTCCATTTCTATTCTAAAACCAGTTTGCAGTTTCTATGTACAGTCTTTTGAGTGTTTTTTTCCACTTCAGGGTTTGAAAAACACCCGGAGGATGAAAAGAAAGTGGATAGAACTTCTTTGAAGTGGGTCCGGGTGGAATCCGCTTCGAACTTGGTAGGGTCCATTTAAAAAAAAAAAAAGTGCAACAATCTCTCTAGGAAAAATAATCTTACAACAGTTTTCAAAACTGCTTCAGGAAAAGAAAAATTCTTCCAAGAACTCCGCAAACAAGAACATTTACTGGAATGGTTTTCCACTTCAAGCACTCATCGTTTTTGACTGCCTCAAAGAAATTCTGCAGAGACTTAAAATTTTGTTTTATTTTCTTTGGGGGGCTACTTCATGGCAGGGCCGGTTTTAGACAAAGCCCTGGTCAAATGTGTAAAGTGGGGCCCCAAATGCTCTCATATTGCACCATCACACAAACACATTTCGGTTGCGCTTACATGCGCTGAGTTCAGACCGTGAAGCGAGTGTGATCAACAATATTGAAGTAATTCGACGCTTATTTCCCAGCCTCTTTACTCCGGTTTAGGAACAATGATGGAGATAGAACAATCAATAATAGATCAATCTGTCCCCATACAGTATCATGTTATCAGCAGCACATCAACAGTTTTTACCGGGCAATGTGCTGCTGAGAGCAATGATTTTAGTTCCAGCATAAACAATCCAATCACTCGATGAATAGGCAGCATTTTGCTTTGTTTAGTATAATACACCCCATAGTCCTCCACATAGTATAATGCATCCTATAGTCATCCACATAGTATAATACACCCCATAGTCCTCCATATTGTATAATGCACCCCATAGTCCTCCATTTTGTATAATCCACTCCCCATAGTCCTCCATATAGTATAATGTGCCCCATAGCCCTCCATATAGTATAATGGGCACCATATCACTCCATATAGAATAATGCACTCCCCATAACCCTCAATACAGTAAAATACACTCCCCCTAGCCTTCCATATAGTGTAATACACTCCCTATAGTCCTCCATGTAGTATAATACATTCCCCATAGCCCTCCATATAGTATAATACATTCCCCATAGTCCTCCATATAGTATAATACACTCCATAGTCCTCCATGTAGTACAATACACTCCCTATAGCCCTCCATATAGTATAATACATTCCCCAAAGTCCTCCATATAGTATAGTACACTCCATAGTCCTCCATGTAGTATAATACACTCCCTATAGTCCTCCATATAGTATAATACATTCCCTATAGCCCTCTATACAGTATAATAGATTCCCTATAGTCCTCCATATAGTATAATACACTCCATAGTCCTCCATGTAGTACAATACACTCCTTATAGTCCTCCATATAGTATAATACATTCCCCAAAGTCCTCCATATAGTATAGTACACTCCATAGTCCTCCATATAGTATAATACACTCCCTATAGTCCTCCATATAGTATAATGCATTCCCCATAGTCCTCCATATAGTATAGTACACTCCCTATAGTCCTCCATATAGTATAATGCATTCCCCATAGTCCTCCATATAGTATAATACACTCCCTATAGTCCTCCATATAGTATAATGCATTCCCCATAGTCCTCCATATAGTATAATACACTCACCAGAGTCCTCTATAAAGTATAATACTCTCCCCATAGTCATCCATATAGTATAATACATTCCTCATAGTCGGACTCTGTCTAGAATCCACCTGATTAAGCGTTGAAAAATTGAGCAGAAACTCTCCAAAAATCTAAATCTCAAAACTCCTTAAAAAGTTTGACTTTCTGCTCAGTTTCTTTTCCGAACGTTCAACAAAAAGTCTCCGTGTGTACATAGCCACTCAGCGATTCATGTGTTGATATGGAATAAAGATGTTTTTCTAGGAATATTCCCTAAAAGAAAGCAAAAAAAAACTGCGATCACAATGGCAGTAAAATAAATGGTTAGAATTCTGATGTAGGCGCTTTCTGTTACCAATATCATTCACTTCTACTATTTCATAACACTTGCACAGCATTGCCAGAAGAGCCTTAGTGAAATTATCCTCCTGTTATGTGGAACTAATGTCGATTAGTATTTAAGTGTTGGATTTAAGCCTTTTATGGAAAATTGCAATATTAAGTAGAAGAAAACAAGATGATTGCACTGGGGAAGTACATCAAGGAGGTACACCGCGTCTATTTTGTTCCATCTTTCTTGTTCTCCAAAACTTCCCTTGGGTTTGTATTAAAATCTTTATAACCTTTGTCAATGGCGTAGTTACAATGTGCATGGACATGAGAGGGTCCAACTGCCCATTTGCCCGTTAGGGTACACTAGTATAGTCCTCAATTGGTCATAGGTTACATTCTAGATTATGTACTTATCAAAGTTGTTGACTCTTCTGGACCCTCCTGGAGAATCTCAGAAAGAAGGGCAGGAGGCCTCCTAACCTTCCGGAATAATGTCAAGTGCAACAGAAACTTTCCGAAATAAGGTGAGACTACTTGTATTCCCAAAAGAGTTGGTCAGTCTCTTGGTTGTTACTTAAACCCCCTGCATAGCAGCTCTTCCTAAAGGTTATTTTTTGTGTATGACACCGGGATGCTCCAACATTAGACAGAGCCTAGTTCCAAAAGCACATTAATTGAGCAAAAATAAGAGTAATGGGGAGCAGATCTCAACTTGTAGTCATTCTAAGGGAACTATCAATATTTATTGGCCGTGGATGAAAATCTATCCTGAACATGTGCATGCCCCATTACAACACATGGCTCTGTCACAAACTATCTTGCTCATATGAGTCATTTTTGGGTGCCCTGAAAACCACCTCCTACATCCTGACATTCGCGGCTCCTTTTTTGATTAGCCATCCTAGTCCAACGACGATGTTGTGCCAGGGCAGCTAATCAAATGAGGAGTTGGAGATGGAGTCAGGTAGTTGTTCGTCTTTCTGTTTTCCTTCCATTTTTTTGAGACAAGCGGAATAATTGGTCCGTTGCATTAATGATGGAAGCAGAGGTGCCCATTGATGATTGTGGGGTTCAAGTGGTGTCCGTTTTTGAGAATGGAAAAAAAAAGTCCTGCTTTCAGAAACAGAAGATCCAGACATGTTCTCAGGGGCTTTGAAAATATTCTTTTGTAGAAGATTGTACCGAGGAACTGATTGATCTTCTTCGCTGTAATCCTCAAAATGGGGATCTTCATTACTATCATTAGATAAAGCGCTGGAGTCGAAATAAGTAAGTCAATAAGTGGAAAAAGGAAAAAAAAACCTCAAAGTTTTAATAGCTTGTTTATTCTGTTTCCTGTAAATATTAAATTTTTAATGCCACCTCAACAAAAGTAATTACAGGGGAAGGTTTGCCAGAAGCTACATGTGACGAGTGACTATTTTATGGTCCAGGACAAAGGAACATCACCAAGGTCAACAGTCAATCATCTTCTTGTGACAGCAACACATTAATGTTGTATACTGTGTGAGTAACTTGCGTTGAGATACATAGAAGCTTTTGTACACCTAATTGCCCGCCTGGGGCTGTATTCTTTAGAGAATGAAGCTGCTCCTACATTTGTACAATTGTAAACGCAATTTAGGTAAAAGGAGAAAATTGACTTCCTACAACATCCATCACGCCATCTTCTGCATGAAAGGCTTTTATTACTCAGCATGATGGACTACCTGGATTACAGATACCACATTTCTGTAATAAAACGTATTTGCCCAAATTTGTAAACATAAATTTATGGAAAAATAAAAAAATATGTATAATTTTCTAAGTGATACAACATTCTCTAGATTCTTGAAATGTTGTGATATTGGTGCTAATAAGATTGGTAGGCAGAGGCATAACGCATGGTTAATAGTCCCTATTTCTTCTTATTGTTGCCAGAAGTAAATTCAGTAGGCACAGAGACATAGACTATTATCTTTATGTTGATTTTTCAGTTGATGCTTATTGTAACGTATTGTCTGCTATCTTTGCAAATCAGAGATGCATTGAGCAATGGATCATTGCTTAATATATTGATTAACCATTGTGTGGGTCCTTTCGAGTGTTGACCTGCAAAACAGAGAAGGAAGAACTATGCAGATTCATTAAATACAAAAACAATGCAAGTTAATCTCATCACGCCTTCCTCTTGACCTCTGGATGATGGCTAGAAGAACAACAGTTGTGAACTTTATAAAGGAGAGTCCACAGACTTTACAAGAACACAGCCAGAAACATTCTACAGGATGTCAGCTTAGGGGACTATGGGCCCAGCTGGAAGAACACAGATCTGCTCTATTGACCACAGCTGAAGCCTCAGAGACATCTTGAAGAATCTAGATTGGGACAATCATGTCACCTGGCCGCATAGCTCACTACTCTTGGTCAGCTTCCTACGCTTGTCGTTACCTCCTCACTGTGTGTGCCACAGGTGGGGATAGTCAGCCCTGGAAGCTCCAAAGTTACAGCTGCTATAATTCCGGTGAGTCAGCGGTAGAGTGAGACTCCGTAATTTTGCTGGGACTGTTCTATGTGTTATTTATTTTCTGTTTTGTGGTTCAATAAATAATTGCCACACTATTTTAACTTCACCCTCTATTGTCTGAGTAGTATTATACCCATGGTAAAAGCAGAGCGGGCATTCGGTGGGATGATCCCTGGTCCATGCGGTCTTGAGCCAACAGACTAGAGCACCTGCTGACTCCCTGTGTCTCCACAGACCCGAATACAAGATTTTTAACAGTGCCCCCATCTATTATGTACCATTTATAATACTGGTGTCTTCTTATGTGGCAAACCAGCCTTTGGGCTAACTCAAGTATGAGGACCCAAATGTGACTTCTATGTCTCTTTCTGAGTCTCTGCTGATAGGGTCTCTTTCACTGATATAAGTCCACGCTCCCAGGTACTCCTTATCTACAGATTATGGCAACCAAAATAAGTTTTCTTTTTTGGTCTTGGGAAATATCATTGAAACCGCCTGACAAAGCTATTACACAGCGAAACGCACATAGACAATAGTGTTTTCGTCCATATCTACTATGAAGTCATAGGGTATTTATTTTAGTACCTAACACTCCTCTACTTCCTATAGCCTCATTCAGATGTCCCTGTTGCACGTACAAGTTCTTTCTGTTTTTTTCGACGATGCAACAGGTTCCTGTTATAGTCTAGGAGAAATACACATGTTCATGTTCATTCTCAGACTGTGTGTCTGTACAAAACTCACATAAATATGCCATTTTTTTCAGGTATCACATGGATAAAAAAATGACATTACAAGTCTATTGGTAGGTGAAAAACACCTACAGCGCTTGGTTGCCATCTGTGTGCTGTCGACATTTAACATTTCAAAGGATAGGAGAAGCATTGTAGTTTATTTATTTTTCCATACATGAAAAATACTGATGAAACTGACGACATACTGACCAAAACACTGATGACACATGGACCATTTTTTTGCATCTGCAAAAAACACTGATGTCTGAATGAGGTCTAACATGGAAAATACACTGCTCAAAAACATAAAGGGAACACTTAAACAACAGACTATAACTCCGAGTAAATCAAACTTCTGTGAAATCAAACTGTCCACTTAGGAAGCAACACTGATTGACGATCAATTTCACATGCTGTTGTGCAAATGGAATAGACAACAATTATCAAGACACCCTCAATAAAGGAGTAGTTCTGCAGGTGGGGACCACAGACCACATCTCAGTACCAATGCTTTCTGGCTGATGTTTTGGTCACTTTTGAATGTTGGTTTTGCTTTCACACTCAGGTAGCATGAGACGGACTCTACAACCCACACAAGTGGCTCAGGTAGTGCAGCTCATCTAGGATGGCACATCAATGCGAGCTGTGGCAAGAAGGTTTGCTGTGTCTGTCAGCGTAGTATCCAGAGGCTGGAGGCGCTACCAGGAGACAGGCCAGTACACCAGGAGACGTGGAGGGGGCCGTAGGAGGGCAACAACCCAGCAGCAGGACCGCTACCTTAGCCTTTGTGCAAGGAGGAACAGGAGGAGCACTGCCAGAGCCCTGCATAATGACCTCTAGCAGATCACAAATGTGCATGTTTCTGAACAAACGGACTCCATGAGGATGGTCTGAGTGCCCGACATCCACAGATGGAAGTTGTGCTCACAGCCCAACACCATGCAGGACGCTTGGCATTTGCCACAGAACACCAGGATTGGCAAATTCGCCACTGGCGCCCTGTGCTCTTCACAGATGAAAACAGGTTCACACTGAGCACATGTGACAGACGTGACAGAGTCTGGAGATGCCGTGGAGAGCGATCTGCTGCCTGCAACATCCTTCAGCATGACCAGTTTGGCAGTGGGTTAGTAATGGTGTGGGCTGACTGCCATTAGGTACCGATATGAGATCCTCAGACCCCTTGTGAGACCATATGCTGGTGCAGTTGGCCTTGGGTTCCTCCTAATGCAGGACAATGCCAGACATCATGTGGCTGGAGTGTGTCAGCAGTTCCTGCAAGATGAAGGCATTGAAGCTATGGACTGGCCCGCCCGTTCCCCAGAACTGAATCCGATTGAGCATATCTGGGACATCATGTCTCGCACAATCCACCAACGTCACGTTGCACCACAGACTGTCCAGGAGTTGGCGGATGCTTTAGTCTAGGTTTGGGAGGAGATCCCTCAGGAGATCATCCGCCGCATCATCAGGAGCATGCCCAGGCATTGTAGGGAGGTCATACAGGCATGTGGAGGCCACACACAATACTAAGAATCTTTTCCTTGTCATGAGGCATTTCCTCTGAAGATGGATCAGCCTGTAATTTGATTTTCCACTTTGATTTTCAGTATTATTCCAAATGCAGTCCTCCATGGGATATTCATTTTGATTTACATTGATAATTGTTATGTTTTATTGTTCTGAACACATTCCACTATGCAATGAATAAACATTTGCACCTGGAATATCTCATTTAGAGATAAATAGGATGTGGTATTTTAGTGTTTCCTTTATTTTTTTGAGCAGTGTATATACTGTGTTCAGAATTATTAGGCAAGTTGTATTTTAGAGGATTATTTTTATTATTGATCAACAACTATGTTCTTAATCAACCCAAAAGACTCACAAATATCAAAGCTTAATATTTTTGGAAGTTGGAGTGAGGTTTTTTTCGATTTGGCTATCTCTGGAGGATATCTGTTTGTGCAGGTAAATATTACTGTGCAGAATTATTAGGCAACCTAATAAAAACCAAACATATTCCCATCTCACTTGTTTATTTTCACCAGATAAACCAATATAACTGCACACAATTTAGAAATAAACATTTCTGACATGCAAAAACAAAACCCCCCAAAATAAGTGACCATTAAAGCCACCTTTCTGTACGATGACACTCAACAGCCTACCATCCATAGATTCTGTCAGTTGCTTGATCTGTTTACGACCAACATTGTGTGCAGCAGCCACCACAGCCTCCAGACACTGCTCCGAGAGGTGGACTGTTTTCCCTCCCTGTAGATCTCACATTTTATGAGGGACCACAGGTTCTCTATGGGGTTCAGATCAGGTGAACAAGGGGCCATGTCATTATTTTTTCTTCTTTGAGACCTTTTCTAGCCAGCCACGCTGTGGAGTAGTTGGAGGCATGTGATGGAGCATTGTCCTGCATGAAAATCATGTTTTTCTTGAACGATACCGACTTCTTCCTGTACCAATGCTTGAAGAAGTCGACTTCCAGAAACTGGCAGTAGGTCTGGGAGTTGAGCTTCACTCCATCCTCAACCCAAAAAGGTCCCACAAGTTCATCTTTGATTATCCCAGCCCATACCAGTACCCCACCTCCACCTTGCTGGCGTCTGAGTCGGAGTGGATCTCTCTGCCCTTTACTGATCCAGCCTCTGGCCCATCAAGAGTCACTCTCATTTGATCAGTCCATAAAACCTTTGAAAAGTCAGTCTTAAGATATTTCTTGACCCAGTCTTGACGTTTTATCTTATGTTTCTTGTTCAAAGGTGGTCGTTTTTCAGCCTTCCTTACCTTGGCCATGTCCCTGAGTATCGCACACCTTGTGCTTTTTGTTACTCCAGTAACGTTGCAGCTCTGAAATATGGCAAAACTGGTGGCAAATGGCATCTTGGCAGCTTCACGCTTGATTTTCCTCAATTCATGGGCAGTTATTTTGCGCCTTTTTTGCGCAACACGCTTCTTGCGACCCTGTTGGCTATTTGCCATGAAACGCTTGATTATTCGTTGATCTGATCACACTTCAGAGGTTTGGCAGTTTCAAGACTGCGGCATCCCTCTGCAAGACATCTCACAATCTTGTACTTTTCAGAGCCCGTCAAATCTCTCTTCTGACCCATTTTGCCAAAGGAAAAGAAGTTGCCTAATAATTAAGCACACCTTATATAGGGTTTTGATGTCATTAGACAACACCCCTCCTCATTACAGAGATGCACATCACAGGATTTACTTAATTGGTAGTTGGCTCTTAAGCCTGAACAGCTTTGAGTAGGACAACATGTATAAAAAGCATCATGTGATCAAAATATAACTTGCCTAATAATTCTGCACACAGTGTATATGAAGCACCACCAGACACTTTCAGGCATGTCTGCAACCACATGGTTGAAGCTTCGAGGGCTGCATGTGGTCCCCGGGCAACAGTTTATGCATCCCTGATATATATGTAGATGATCATGTAGGCTTCACATTTTTTAGGTCAAGAATCTTCCAACTTAAAGAAGCATTCCTCCTCCCATAAAAGTTGTAATCCTCTTAATATATTTCAGTCATCATATTATATAGCACTGTGTACTTACAATTGCTCATTTTGACTTTCCTCCCAGAAAATTCTTTTCTTTTCTGTGCTCTATGTAGAAACAGGAAGTCTCTTGTCCCTGCATTTATCATCCAGTGGTTGGTAGTATGCATTACAAAGTGGAAAAGTTCCAACTAAAGGGTACTTCAGTTGTAACTTTGGAAATTGTAGAGGCTGGAGGACCCCTTCAGAAGCAGAACACAAGGGGCTGTGCAAAGAAGTACAGGAAGATCATTGGAGCCACTAAACTGTGCCCAGAGGTATAGCAGAGCTGAGTAGATCATATGACACACAATAACAATAGAGCCGAAATGATTTGAGAACATCAAGAGGTATGTCAGAAAGCACGCAGAAACAAAGCAGCATAGCCCAGCAGTGTAGCAGTGCTGGGCTCGTCAGAATAGCAGAAGTGGATCAGCCTGCTGACTCGGTCTGACAGAAGAACAGAGTTGTATATCATATCTCCCAACATTGAAAGGCAAAACAAGTCTTTTTACACTAGGCCTCTTCCCTAACCTTGCCCAGTCCTTTATATGTGCCCACATAGAAATATTGCTATTATTGTTCCTTCACACTACAATACCACTTTTACCGCCCTCACAGTGTCTTACCCACAGTATTATGCCCACAGAGCCCCCACATAGTATAATTCCTCAAAGTCCCACCCATATAATATGATACCTCCACAGCACCACACACAGTATGATTCCTTCCACAGTCCTACCCACACACTATGATGTTTCCATAGCCCCACACATAGTATGATGGCCCTAAAGTGTCCACTACTCAGTATGATGCCCTCACATTCTCCTGCACAATATAATTCCCCCAAAACCCTCACAGTATAACACTCCTCACTGTCCCCCACACACAGTATGATGCCCCCATAGCTCCGCACACTATGTTGCCCAGACAGCCCCTACACACAGTGTTTACTATTCAGGATGATGCCGCAATAGCCTACCACATGGTATGCACCAGTTACCTACACAGTTTGAAGCCCAAAACAGTATAATGCTCCAACAGCACCTCACATAGAATGATGTCCCCACATACATTATGATACTCCAACAGGGACCCACATAGATGCCACCACAGACCATCCCACACAGTATGATGACCCCACAGTCCTCCCCACAGAGTATAATGCCCCCATAGCCCTGCTTCTCTGCTTAGCGCTTACTGCTGCTCAGTCGCATGACCGTAGAGTGTCAAATGATCTAGAGGTTCTTTTAGGTCCTTCAGACTCTACATAGACAGAACATTGGAGTAGAGTTCTTAGGAATCCCTGCTCCACCCTTATATTCAGCTGAATTTGTGTCATAAGGACAGCTCCACAAATTTGAGACTGTCCCAATGGGTCCAGGTTGGTTGGGAAATATGAAAAATTGCAGGTGGCACACAAATTCCAAAGAGCAGGGATAGAAAGACCACCAGCTCACAGCGTCAGAAAACCTGTAGAAGTAGTGGGTGACATCGACTACCTCAGATGGCACCTGAGCCGGCTAAATGACCCGGATCAGTGATATCTTAGGAGTGGGTAGACAGAGGAGCAGAAACGATGGAAGGAGCACTTGGTACACGATCCAGGAGAGTTGAGTAACAGTAGATAATCATCCAGATCTTCCAACTGGATCCCATTGGAATTTTGTGTGATTGGAGTGAGATATTGAGAGAATCCCCCACGATTGCCCCAAACCTAAACATGTTAAAAATGATCCTTAGCCTCTTTTAAGATTAAGCAACATGAATTTCTATGATGCTCAAGATGCGTCTCGCAGACATCTTTGAGTTTTCTTGGATTATATACAGTATCATGAAATAGTTTTAAAGAATAGAAACATCACCATAACTAATGGACATCGGGGAATTGGGCCAAGAACGTATTCATACACTCAAAATGAATGTTTTCTACTGGTGTAATTAATGCAGATATTTTATGGATAAATGGTGTAGATAATCGGCAAGGAGAACACTGGGGAGGAAATGAAGGAAAGGATAAAAGGATATTGTGTTTCAGTTTTGCATATTATGGCTCTATAAAAATGTGAAATATTTGGGAAGATTTCAGATATGAGTCCCAACATGAACTTTTATGTTCACTGAGGAGAGAAAAATAAGACTTCAACTTAACGAAGATTTCAAGTGAATAATCCATAGAAAATACAAGTCGATATTAGTCATAGAATTGTCACATTTTTTTCATCTAGAGTTTGGACTTCTGGATGGCAAATCTGCCAATTGGCAAATCTAGGTAACACTCGGTTGTCACTTAATTCTTCAAGAGCATGTTTGAATAATAATCAGGGAAAAATGTAAAATAAATTTCAAAAATGTTTTTTAAAGTGAAATTCAAACATAAAATATGTGGAGACACTAATTAATACTATTGAATTGGAAGGATCTTGACTTGAGTAGAAACCTGCGGCCAGGATCATGTCAATTTTCAGCCACAGGTTTGTTGCTTTATCAAGAGTTCCAACACAACCTTGAAAAATTGGATTTAGAGTTTCTCCGGATGGAGCAATAGACTTTAATTTCCAAATGTAGTCTCATGCATTTGTTTTACCTATCATGTATGTGGATGTTTTGAGGGATTTCAACTGGCCCAATTTTTGTTTCCTGCAAGAGATATACCTTTACCAAAGAAGTCCGGCAGTGGGTTATTCCCCTCTCCCTACTATAGAACATGCAGGCTCAATTGATGGTGGAATAAGTTGTCCATCAAATAGATCTTGGAAGGATCTTGACTTGAGTAGAAACCTACGGCCAGGTTGATGTCATTTTTCAGCCACAGGTTTGTTGCTTTGTCAAGAGTTCCAACACAACCTTGAAAAATTGGATTTAGAGTTTCTCCGGATGGAGCAATAGACTTTAATTTCCAAATGTAGTCTCATGCATTTGTTGACTCTGCCTTAGTAATTTTTCTGTTATACCTGTCTTTGAAGTTGGAAACCATAGCGCAGTCTACTCTACTATTGTATTCATCAGAACCACATAATTCTTGATTGTTCAAGAATTTGGCTCCATTGGCGGAAATTACAAATCTCGTTTTCACGAAGTTCAAACTAAACTTCCAAAAAAGCTACAAACATGACAAAATCATGATGTGAACATACCCTAAAGCTTAGAGAAGTTTAGGTAAGACTTGTGATATCATTGAAACTCACTGGTTACCTCCAATTATAAATGGCATATCCAATTAATCCCTTGCTACTTGCAATAACCTATGACCTCACCCCCAAAATATTACATGCAGGACTCCTCGTTCACGGGAAACCAATATTTTCCACTGATGATAGAATATACCTAGTATGGTACATTACTATATTATTTATTTATGATTAAGACCCTAACAGGTCGAAACGCGTTGGTCGCATCATGTACACCATTATTTGCTGTGCCACTATGAAACAAGGATATTAATGGATCTGTCTAAATAAACTCAACTTTTATCCAAGTTTCACGCTGGGGATTTACTTCCTTTTTTCTTCTGTTGTGGACAACACTTCTGATCCAGGCACCTCCGTGTATGAATTTCATTCTGAGTCAATCGAGACTTTTGTTCCTGTGCAAGTTTGCACGCAAGGACTTCGGCTTCAAACTGGTCAGCTGAATATTTCCCCTTCCTTTTTCCCTTGCATATACATTTAATTTGAAATATGCAATAACAAATTTAATAGTTACTTAAAGAGGTTGACCACTACCCTAACTCAGTTATTGTTTTGCTGTAACTGCCTAAGTATAATGCTCATAAAGGTCCTCATGCACTTTCTTCTGACAATTTTCATGTTGGTTTGTTATTGCTTTCTGCTTCTTTTCTTGCCACAGCCATCACTTCCTCTTCAGATTCCTCTGACTTCATTTTCTGCCAGTCCTTGTGCTGGGCTGAGTACACCCCCTGTAACTTTAGCTAAAACTCTCTCCATCCCCAGCTCCATCTTCATCTCCATCTCCATCCTCTTTCACACAGCTTCAGCACAATCTCCTGTCCAGGACAGGACCTCCTGTCAGGCTCCATATCTCACCATCCACTACTGCATTGAACGTGAGACCACCATCATTTTATAGATGATCATCTTGGCTATCTCATACATAAATGTGACCTGCAGCTATTTAGCATATGATTAGTTATGCAGATTATGGTCAGGTCACTACATTGTTAATGTTTTGCTCCTGGTAGTGGAAAAATCTTTTTCTTCCTGAATCCTACAAATTACACCCTGTTCTCACATTCCCTAATAGCTTCGTGTTATTAGGTTGGTTCCCAAGTGAAAGGTGACTGGTTCCAATTGAGGAGCATCCATGAAGATCTCCCAAGAAAAGAGAAGCGGTATCGTTCAGCTCATCGATTGCAGCCTCTTGGCCAAAAACATTGCCAAACTCCATCATGTGAGCGCCATGACAGCTGGAAGAACACGAAGTGAAGTCCATCCTTCCATTCAGAAGCCAAGAGGTGGACGTCCAAGGCAAAATATCGGAGTCAACAAGTCATCTCATCTCATGAACTATCAGTAAGTGGAGGTGTCTCGTATGCTCTGTAATAGTGAGATCACAGATGTCCATGGAAAACACACATTGTACAAGTCTGGAAATGGTGGCCTGAAAAAAGGTGAAGAAGCCTCAACTTCAATATTGTCATAAGAAACGAGTTTGTAAAAAAGTAACATGCTTGAATCTGATTGAGAGCATGTCCAGAAGGATTCAGCTAGTGGTGAAAGCCAAAAACATTAACAATGCAGTGACATGACAAGAATCTGCATAACTAATCATGTTCTTCTTTCCCAAAACATGTTTTTTTTTGTCTATAAAATGATGGTGGTCTCACGTTCAATGCAGTAGTGGATGGTGAGATATGGAGCCTAAAAGTCAAAGGTTCAACACAATGTTACCTGGAGACAAGCTGCAATACAACCTATAGACAGGAGTGGCGCTGTTTTGGTACGGAGCAGCCATGTTTTTATTATCCTGCACATTTCCTTTTTTTTTGTCTAATATAGTTTATTCATTAGATAAATGTTTCTTTTGAGCTGCATTTAATTATTGTTGTAAACTTTGCAAACTTTTCTGAACGCCGACTACCACGAGCTATTTTCTGACAAAGTCATCTGGGGAGCATTTTACTTCTAGAAAAAGTAACCATTTTTTTTTTTTCGAGAAAGCCATAAATAGCATTACTAGTTGGAAACAGAAAAGAGAAAAACATTCTTTCATCATTGTTACAAGATCAATAAAATTAAGACAATGGTGCTGGATTTTTTAAAAGAATGAGAATGAAAATCTTTTGTTATGCCCAAGTTTAAATAAAGAAATAGGAAAATATGATTCGAAATTGTCTTGATTCTCAAGATTTCCTCCATCTGATTATTCACTAGAAAGATGGAAAAACAGTCTAAAAAAATAAGAAATCACAGATTAATTAGTGAGCAAAAACCAATAAAAAAAAAATTCAAATAAAATAATAAAATTAATAAATTGGTTTTAGTTAAATAAATACCACAGGGTCCATGATTTTCTTTTATTAAAGGAATATTTTAATATCTTGTTTCATTTCTTAATTTTTTGCTCTACAATTTTATGAAATAATTTTTTAGAAAATGTCAAAATAAATGTGTTTTTTATAAAAAAAAATCTGAATTCCATATAAAAAAACAAACAAAGTACTTTTTGGAAAACTATGATAATTCCACCACTGTCATGCATCATACATTCATTGAATACATGTATTGTATATTTTTACTGTACTGTATGTTTTTTTTTTATAGGACACATTTAATATCCTATAGTAATTAATTAACAATGTTCTGACCGCCTACAAAATTAATAAAAAAAAAATCCAACTCTTAATTCCGCTGCACTTATTTATTTTTTTCTGATCATGTTACGTCATCAAAAATATGATTTTTTTTAAGATCAAAAGGATTCTTTATTTTTCACTCAATTTTTTATATCAACATGATTTCTAATTATTTTTTATTCTATTTTTTATACCAATATAATTTTTAATTATTTTTTTATTCCAATTTTTTTTTATACCAACATGATTTTAAATTATTTTTTAACTCCATTTTTTATACATACCAACATGAATTTTAATATTTTTTATTCCAGTTTTGTATACCAATAGGATTTTTATTTTTTTTTATTTAATTTTCTATCCCATTCTCTAAGATATTTTATCTCATCGGCGCGGTATTATCTCACCCAAGCCTAACTTTACAGCCAATTTCTAGTTTATAAATAGAGACGATCTATAAATTAGACACCCTTTATAGTAATAGATGGGCTTAGATATTTTCAACAGCATACCATAAAGTAAGATTCCACACAGTACATCTCCCACTTTGTCGTATCGACTCCATCTCTGGTCATCCCCCTTCATATCTCAAATCTCCCACACCTTCCCAAACATACTGCCCTCAGTGCAAGACATTTTGGCACATCCTACAGGCTTGTTTGATGTATGTAAATCTGTCAGAAAGCCGGGATCAGTGAAATGCCAATGTAGGTGTCTATATCATCACAACATATTTAACCGATGATAGACTTGTAGGAGACGTTGACTCAGAGGGAAAGTTCCGAAAAAGAATTAGTTGTAAACAAGAGAGTTGTTTGTTTAGTGATGTTGAATGGAAAAAAGTTTTATGAAGATGGAAGACGTGATCGTTGTCTAAGTTTCCTTCAATTTGGGCTGTTGTTTAATCTAGCTAAAAACTCTAATTTGGGTGGGAAAGCTTGGTAAAGCGTTAGACATCGACTTATAGTTAGGCGGCCTCATGGATGGCATCAGAGCTTTCTTTCTCTTAGAGCTAATTCGTATGGTTTAGATTGGGTAAAATGTTACCTCAATGTTCTTGCCCATATTGAGGGCAACATTTGGTTCTTTGCATAGTCACCACACATACGTAAGCATATCGAACGTCTATGCGTCCATGAAATAGACCGGTAGTGACTTTCTGACCTACTATGGAAGTTTCAAGCGCCCAGTTCTTCTTTGTGCAGGCGATCTGAGCAATATGTCCAAGTCTTCATCTGCTCGTGAGGTCCAGAGGGAAGAAGTTTAAAGTGGTTTATTAGTTTCAGAAAACTCCTATCCCCCGGATGTGGTTTGTTTAAACTCTTCCCCCCAGGTCCAAAGTTGAGTTTCCGGCCTTGCTCTCAGTATATGTTATTGCCTGAAACACCGATGTCACATCAATAGCATGACAGCCAATCAGTCAGCTTAGCCGCTCCAAGGGTCTTGTGTCAACTTGGGTGGAGCCGTCGGGCTCACTGGCCACAGTTCTGTCGATGTGATATCAGCGTTGTAGACAATACCCGACACCTGGAACCAAAGTGGCAACTGAGAGCTGAACCCAGAGAGAGTGTATAATGCAATGATTGCGTTTTTTCCAAAAACAAACTGTAACCTGGGAGGAGGGTTTGACCAAAACCAGAAAAGCCTTTTAAGGGAAGAGGAAGAAGATCTCTTATTTTAACACATTGAGCTTTCAGGTTTCTCCAATTAGTTTTTCATTAAATACTTAATGCATGGTGTACGAGCAGAAAAGGACTAAGGAAAGAGTTGACAAATCTCCCGACACCACTAAATCCTCCTAAAATCTCCTGGAAAGCATGCATCTGGTAGACTTCATGTGGTCCTGGAATGTTTTGTCAGTAGGTCGGACACTGATATCCAGATGCACACTTAAGAGGTGGGAGAGAGGTGCATTGAAAGAGAGATGTCTTTAAAAAGGGGAACTTTAATAAAAAAAATTGGCAACGCTGACTTTTCTTAAAGTTGACGAGCATGGCTATCCTTGTATCTTAAAAGGAAAAAAGCAAATGGGTGGAAAGAATGGAGGTTGCCAATCCAATAGTAAGTGGTTTATTCGTCAACGCGTTTCAAAGTAAGCAACTTCTTCATCAGGACAACCTATTTTGCGCTTTATCTCTTTCCAGTTCCTCCTTTTCGTATCCTTGTATCTTGGAAGATCTAGATGGGACAATTGGGTACAGATAGGGTAGTACCATAAGGAGCAAGATGGGGATGAGGGTGATTGTAGAGCTCATCTGTATGAAGCCACGAGGCTAGAGTATCGTCCAAATAACAATTTAGCAAAGCAGAGATTATCACGATATACTGGCTTCACCCCTAGGAAAAGATGAGATACAGATAGTATATAAAAGGTTTTTTACTCACCAACGCGTTTTGACGCAAGACCGGCATGTTTCATAAGGTAAAAAAACCTTGTATCTCCACATAATGGGGTAGTAGGCTGTCCGGGTGCTGCCATATAGCGGTGTGCAGAGACATAGCTTGGGTTGTGGGCAACCGGGCATGTGCCTCAGGTCCTGACTGCTGGAGGATACCAGAAAGCCACAATGTCTTGGTCAAGGAATTAAGAGAAACTAGGGCTACAAGCGAAACCTTTGCTCCTCTCTATAGAAAGAAAGGATAGATACCACTCCATTACGGATGATTAGCCTGTACCTGATAATAAAACGTTCTGTATTGATTGGATTGTATGAGGTTATATATTCCGAAGTTGTAGAATATTGTTGAGCTCAGCATAGTTCAGCATTCCTGAGCTGCCTCTGCAAGTCTCCATCCCGAGGGTGTTCATCGGATTTGGAATCAAGCAGAATACACTTTTTATGTAAAATTTTATCAGAGCTGCAAATCTCTATAGCTGTACTAATTAGTGATGTAGTAATAGACCTCAATACTACTGTGTGAACAGAAGTCATTAACGAAGAGGAACTGAGAGGAGAAAACGTAGCTCCCTATTTGAGTTCTCACCTATAGGGACCTGTCTGACGTCACGGCAGTCTCTTGGAGATTTCGAGATAACATATTGGGTTCCATGGAGCGTTTATATTAATATTGTTCAAAATAAAGACCATAGGAGGCATGTAGAAGGTGTAAGGCTAACCGACCATTATCTCTGCTCCTCAGTGCAGTGAGCTAGAGTTTGCTCACTGCCTGTGACATGCTGCATGCTGCTGCGCAGAGCACAGCCTGTGGCCTCTCATGTGTCTTCTGGGTCTTAGAACTAATCTTTGGGTTTAAGGCACAGATAGTCGATGCTTGTTTCTTTCTTCAGAAGTGTTTGTCACAAATCAAATTTATGGTCAACCACTAATGTAATGACATGCGGTGCTCCTCTCTTAGGCGTTCTTTATGGAAAGCTTCAGTTTGTATTAGTGTTATGCTCTGTCAGTGGTCCACTGGCCACTCTAAAATGGCTACCCTGACAGACTTAAGGAAAGCCACTACATTTACCAGATACCAGAGGTGGCACTGGCTTTCCCCCTTTAACCCTTGTAACAGGGAGCTGGACTTGTACAGGAGCCCCTGGGTTAGGGCCATGTAGTCAGCTGGCAGTAGTGGTCAGGTAGTTGGGTCAGAACCAGAAGGTCGGTCAAGGTACAAATGAATAGTTAAGAAGCAGTCTGTGGACAGACAGCAAGAATACCAACAACCTAAGCAGGAGCTAAAAGCACAGGACTGAACCAGAATAGATTAACATTTAACTGGCAGTGGAAGTCAGAGGTTCAGGAGCTTAAATAGAAAACAGCTCCATCAGAGATCACAGAAAGGAGCAATGTAATTAAACAGAACTGTCCCACAAAAAAAGTGAAAGGTGTTGCACCAAAAATCTACTGAAATGTGAACAGAGGGTATAGGTACTTGACTGGATGTTACAATTCGACAGTCCCTTTCTCAAGACATTGGAGAGCATCATGATATACAGTATGTTCCTCAGGATCTTCAGGGCATGATAACACACAGCTAATGCAGACCATTTGACACTCCCTACATTCCCACCGTCCTCTCCATCCTGGTCCTTCTTGACACGTAGGAGATGCTTCTCAGCCAGTCACTGACAGTGGCCAGGGAATGGCTGAGTGGACATTTTCCGTGTGTTTATTGGGGAACCAGGATGCTGAGACTAGTGTGGACCAGGGAAGCTTTTGAATAAGAGAGGCAGAGGATTGTTTTAGATGATTATTGTTTCTTTTTTTTTTAATGCCATTCGGAGGCTTTAATAAACAAAAATTGATTGACCGGACTCAGCAACCTTTTTAACAATAATTAATATTTTTTTCTTATTTTTTTATTTCTTATAACAAGAACAATATGACAGTGCTATAACTGTAATAAAATTGTACAAAAATACTAATAAAATATATAATTAGAGTACAATCATGGGCAACATTAATGTCGAGTTTAATTGCCCTTTAAATTAGCACGATTTGCTAAAAGCCTTGAAATCCATTTGATATTTTTCATTTTACGTTGCGTCTGCTGAGATGTGATTTACGTGTGGGCGCCACATGTGCCCAGAGCATGAATAGATTTCGTTCCCGCTCCATGCAGGTGGGGGCTTTTATAACATTGTGTTCTGCATTATTTCACAAATATTTATGGCGGTTAGAAATGCTCGTTCAAGAGACAAAAATGAAAAAAAAATGAAAGCAGATGGAGTATGAGCTCCACCAGCAAACACTGTGAGTTCTCGTGAAGCACTTATGTCGGGCAGGCTGCCTTTCTCTTATGTATTTGATTATGGGATGAATGGCCATCTGCAAAGCTACTACATGTCTAAATACCATGTCAAGCTAGGTAAACAGTCTACAGAATAATAAGTACGTTTGCTAGTTGTGCCTAAGAATACATCAATTTTGCAACCTGAAAATGACTACTGTGGACAAACAAAAGCTATAGTATATTAATCTAGCAAAACGTGCTATGTTTTCAATTTGGCCCAGACCAGACCTTGGTGCAGGATATAGCTCATACTTGGCAAAAGCAACTTTAACCTGTTGGCATCCAAGTTTCATGGTATCCAAGATATCTGGCCTTAGATTACATTTCCACAGACCATGACCACACACAGTGTATTTTGTGCCTCCTCTATGCCTCGGTGCTCAACAACGAGTCACAAAAAATATCCTAGAACCTCCCATGTTCCGGTAGGCTTTGCATGGTTACCAACATTGGCGTTGGCAATTCAGTAGCACTTTCTCCTAGTCATTGTCCTTCTCGAGTTGGTCCTCAAACACACTTAGTTATGGCCATTAGGGATGGGCTGTTCAGGTCCGTCGGGTTCGGCCGAACTTTATAAAAAAGTTCAGATCGGGTACCAAAAGTGTACCCGAACTAGAACCTGAGCCCGGACACTCAAATCAATGGGGGTCCGAATATCCACTGTTTCCCATGCTGTCATCTGTGTGACAGCACGGGAAAGACTGGCCTTGATTGTCAGTAACCGTATATGTTAGCGCCGGTCACAGCGCTATGCTTCGCTGTGCTACTCTCATCAGCGTACACCTCGTCTTGCTGATAGCAGCAAGAACAGGCATACGCTGATGAGAGTATTCACTAGCTGGGGCCTGTCCATAGTAATAAATATGTCAGTGAGATAATTAGTGCAGTGTGTACATTTTACTGTACATATCTTTACCTAACAAATAAAATAAAAAAATGAGTGGAGTCCCCCTTAATTTTAATAACCAGCTGAAGGTAAAACAGACAGCTAGGGGCTGGTGTTATACTAGGAAGGGGCCAATATCCATGAAACTTCCCAGGCTAATAATATCAGCACACAGCTGTCTGCGTAGTCTTAACTGGTTATTAAAATGGAAGACCAACCAAAAAAAATTACTTGAGGTCCCCCCTATATTTAATAACCAGCAAAGGCTAAACAAATAGCCTTGGGCTGATATTAATAGACTGGGAAGGGGCCCTGGATATTGGCCTTCTCCAAGAAAAATAACATCAGCCCTCAAGCACCACAAAAATGGTTCATCCATTAAATACCCCAATTCTGGCACTTATCCTTGGCTCTTCCCGCTTGTCCTGATGTGTTGGCCAGTGGGGTAATGGTTTTATGGTTGTTGTCAGCTGTTTTATGTCTGCTGACATCAAGCTCAGGGGTTAGTAATGGAGAGGCATCATTAAGATACCCCAATTCCTAACCCCACAAGTTTAAGTAAAATAATCAGATGCAACCAAATGTAGTAGAATTGGGGATTGTCGTGGGACATCAGCATTATGGATTATCAATGGATAGGTGAGTATAACTTTGATTTTTCAGTTTTACATTAATAAGTGTGTAAAAGAGGGTCGTTCAAATAAAGAAATTTGCTCTGTTTGTGTCTTTATCACTTTTTACTTACTGGGTTAGTAATTGGGGGTGTCTGCTAGTAATAGGGAGTGTCAGCTGCATGGCTAGGAGGATTGTAATTGGTGGTTATATGAGAAGGAGTTTGGTGGTTTTATCAGTGACTTTTGCTTGGTGTAGTAAATGTGATAATTCATTTTCCTTCTCCTACTTTAGCTTTTCTCCATCCTCCACTTCCCGGTGCATTTCTCTGTTATATGTGAGTGTATATTTGCATGATTGGCATTTTCCATTTTCCCTGTTTGTGTTACCTTGTTCATCTGGTTGGTGTTCTATGGTTCATGTAAGGGAAAAAACACGAAAGAGCCAGGGAATACAGATATCCCCCCGCCGTCACCAATCTGTGATGGAGCTTACACAGTCGCAGCTCTCTGGCGCCCTCCTTACCACCAGGTCAGTCAAGGAACTGTAGCTAGGATAAGTAGTCGCCGGAGAAGCTGCTCTGTCACGTGCTGGTTATTGGGGCACTCTGCAGTGAGGGCAATATATATCACCAGTCCCTGGCCGGGAATATATATATAAACCTCTGGTCCGTCACTGCCAGGATCCCCAAATAACACCAGTACAGCATGCTGCCACCAGTTCCCCGTTAGATTTAAGCCCAGTCCATTAACAAGCTTATATCGGGTCAGAAACCAACCCCAGGTAGCGTATAAGTACTAGCCGGATTCACAGATGTGGGAAATCGGGTTTCGAGATAAATGAGCAGCCCAAAATTAATTGATATTTTTATTGCCGAAAGGCGCACCAGATGATACAAATATACACAGAGTAATATGCAGGTATTGTAGCCAGAAGTACAGATAAAGTTAGGGTTCAGGTATAGGATAGCAGTTAGCTGTATGTGTCATGTTACCATTTCTTATAACTTGTGGATGGAGGGAAACTCTCGCATCCACAAGCACCTTCTTAGTTTCTGGTCCATCTCCACACGTGATGTGACGCGGCTTCTTTTGCCGAACAGTGGCAAAGGCTCAAGGTGTGTAGCTAGTTTTTATCCCCTAGCTCGCCCCCTCCCATATTCGTCACCTCCCTTGACCTCCTAGCTTAAATAATTCCCAATATCTAGGATGGATCATAACTTCCTAGTGGGAGGTCCAAACGGGACGACTAACGTCTCAATGGGTGCGTTGGGGCTGGACCTATGTGGAGAGTCCAAACTTGGGTCGGCTAAGTGGTTCTGGAGAGCCGTTCTCAATAGCTTGGTATCTGGACAGCTAAAGAAAGATGGGACACAGTGGTGTGCGCAGAGAGCACTCAGAATTCTGGTGTTATATTTTGACTTAAGCCTGAGATGCACAGTACTCTCATAATTCATCTCTAGGTGTCGGTGATGCTCGGTCTTGAGCTTCCATTGATGTTGGCCGACTTGCACAGAAGATAGCAGAGGGTCCTAGCTCTACTCCACCATGCCTTCATTAACATGTAGCCTCTAATTATCTGGCCATTTGGCAAAAGTTCTGTTCTCTTGGGAATTGTGTACTTATCCCAAGGGTGGGGGCCACAACCCTGCTGTGAAGGAAGATCTCTGGATAATCCATGGAGCCTGAATTAATAAATCCAAAATGGAGTCTTTCTCGCTCCTCACAGTGCCCTGCTACTCCCCTCTTCCCTGGGTGGTGGAAAGGTACAGATAGAGCGTAGATTCAGGAGATAAGGCCAGGTACATGGCCCTGTTATCTTCAGAAGAAACCCGGGTAACAGGGCAAGGTAGGGCGACCCTAGCATTAGGGACAGGGAAGGAGCCCCTGGTCCCGGATCACCTGACAACACCTGAGCCGTGGCATACAGTATGAGGAAATTCTGGAGGATTTCTTAGTATCCCAAATCCAGAACAGGCCAAGAGCTTTAAAGTCTAATTCTTATGACACACCAGCATTTATGTTTATGAATAGATAATAACGGCCTATCCTAAGAATCTGCCATAATGTATCATTGGTTCAACACTTCCGACCCAATTGATCAGCTGAAAGGAGCAATGGTGATTCAATACCTATCATGGAAAATATGTCAAGTGAATATAACTTTATTATGCTAATTGGTCAGGGTTACAGGCAGTCAACCTCACCAAAAATCCATTCATGGTTCTTTAAGGATAGGTCATGAATTTAAATTCTTTAACCCCTTCACCACCTCGGGATTTTCCATTTTTGCATTTTCATTTTTTGCTCCCCTTACTCCCAGAGCCATAACTTTTTGTTTTTTCATCGTATCAGGGCTCATTTTTTGTTTTTCGGACTTTTGAACGACATCATTGAATTTACCATATAATGTACTGGAAAAAGGGGAAAAAAAATCCAAGTGCAGCGAAATTGCAAAAAAAAGTGTAATTTCACAATTATTTTTTATTTGTTTTTCATCATGTTCACTAATTGTTAAAACTGACCTGCCGTTACGATTATCCAGGTTTTTAAGAGTTTGTAGATACCAAACATGTATAGGTCCTGTTTCATTTAAGCGGTGAAAACAAATCCAAAGTTCGTAAAAAAAAAAATGGCGCCATTTTCTGAGACCCGTAGCATCTCCATTTTTCAGGATCTGGAGCTGATGAGGGCTTATTTTTTGGTTGTCAGGCTGACGTTTTTGCTGATACCATTTTGGGATAACTACAATGTTTTGATCCCTTGTTATTGCATTTTATTTCAATGTTGCGGCGACCATTTTTTTCTCATTATGCCGTTTACCGATCTGATTAATTATTTTTATATTTTAATAAATCGAACATTTCTGCACACAGCGATACCAGTGTGTTTTACATATTTTAATTGTTTTATTTGGAATGGGGCAGAAGGAGAGGTGATTTGAACTTTTATATATTTTTTAATTTTTAATATTTTTAAAAACAATTTTTTTTTACACGTTTTACATGCTTCGATAGTCTCCTTAGGAGACTTGAAGCTGTGATCATCCGAGTGCTTGTGCGACACATAGCAGAGCTTGAGCCACAGGCTGGCGTTCACAGGAGATTTGAAATGACAAGCACAGAGGTCTTCTGCAGACCCTCGGTTGTCATGCCAACCCATCGGCGCCCCGTGATCATGTGACAGGAGTGCCGGAGGGCAGGGCTTGTGAAGAACTTCCTGTAAGAGAGATTGACCATGGCTATAAATCTGTTAACAGCCGCGGGTGGATTGCGATTCCACCTGCGGCTGTTAGGGGCACATGACAGTTGATCAAATCAGCTGTCATGTGCCTGGAAAGTTGCGAGCTCAGCGCCGGAGCCCACATCAAATGCCTAGACACAACCTATGACATACCTATACGTCATAGGACATGAAAGGGTTGAAACTACTTTAACAACTTTTCCTAGGGTAAAGGAAATATAAAATGTTGGATAACCCAAAGGTATTTTTTTTTATTTTACTTAAATGTATATATTTTTGACTAAAATGAATTGTCATCATCATTTTACACTGCCTTCCATAGCCTCGGTGTTGCACTATTGTCTATTTCTGGCTGCGGAATGAGCCAATAGAAAGTCCATCAGTGAACTCATTTTGACAGGAGAGTTGTAAATCTTTTTTTTCTGCCTGTTTCTGAGCTCCTCTCAGTTGATTTATAACCACAGACTCCATCAAAGTTGGATGTGCAGGGAAACAAAGAGCCTGTAAAAGCCAAATGTTTCAAAATATTTATTGAAAACACCAACTTGCAAAAATTATTATTTTTTTTACCCCCATGACAACCCCAATGATGGAAATAAACTAAGGATCTATCAGTGTTAACTACTGATAACTGGAGATGATTTATAGAGGCGTTTTAAAATTAGAAAGAGCACTCCTATGGGCAGCCTCCGGTATTACAGCTGCAATAAAAACCCGTAGACCCTTTTTTTCCTTTTTCACTAATCCCGGACAACTTCTTTAAGATTATATGAAAAGACATCATTAATAGAAATGACACAAATGTTTTCACTTAGGTAAAAATTAAACATTCATGTCACTAACACTTAATTTCTTAATCCCCCATATGGAAATTAATAGCTAAAACACAATAATTACATTGCTCCCCGTCTATGCTGGCAACTGCGCTTGTGAGTGACTCAACAACAAAAACAAGGAGACGCATATGCTTTGATTTTTATGAAATACACAGCTAAAGCCTAAGAAAAGGAAGAAAAAATATTGCTGGTCTCATTTTTATTTGTTATTATTTACAAGTAAGAGCTCCAGGATCCTGCTCCCAATTTGGAATCATTTAAGGATCTGTCGCCCGCACTCAAACTGGCCCAGGGGAAAGCCAACATAGAGGCTTCTTGTGGCCAACACGTAAGAAGGTACAAGGTTAAAGAAGTTTGGTCACTACTACTTGGACAACGTCTTCTCATAGCCCTCACTTGGCCCCTATGAAATAATAAAGCCTATACTCACCTCCCGTGTTAACGCCGTTCCCATGGTGCCGGCACACCCTCTCCCTGGGTCTCTCGTGCTTTTGTTGTGACACGTGACGCCGGCGCCCAATCAGCACTGGCATCACTGTCCCACCCTTCCTGTCTCATTAAACAGGAAGAGGAAATGAGGGATCACCTGCAGCTCGGACTTCCTCTTCATGTTCAATTTGTCCGAAGGCGGGGATAATGACGCCAGCTCTGATTGGGCGCCGGTGTCACGTGTCACAACACCGCCCGAAAGCCCCGGGGAGAGCGAGTACCGTCACTGTGGGAGAGGTGAGTATAAGCTTTATTATTATTTTATGGGGGGCCAAACATTTAAATCAAGAATGGGCTGTCCAAGTACTGGCCAACCCCTTTAACTAAACATACAATCTATCGTCATATTGAGGCCACATAGCAAAGCACAACCTGGGCATCCTCTGCATGATTTAAGGGCTTTTTTTTCCCAAAAAATTATCAGCGTAATTTCAAGAAACTTTACATAAATCAATTGTGCAAGTGAATATAAGAAACTTTGTAATATATTCTATTAGAGAATTATGCTTCTTTTTTTCACTTATGAGCCACTTCTCCCACATCCTTAGGCTCCGGCACTCCTCATTCACTCAGAAATACTGTTAAAGGGTGAAAACAAGACACATTGCTATCTCACTGAAGGATCTCATTAAATGCACTTTCTTGAGGTCTGTGGATAAGGAAGGAGCAGGGGATAGTGCAGAGTGAGAGAAACACAGACACAAATGTGCTTTCTAGTAGGTGTTTTATCTCATCCCATTGCTGGATGCGCAGTTACACTGCTCAGTACTGCTGCATAGAGACAAGAGAGCAGGAATCTGTCACGTCTTGTGTAGTGTGTATGGCAGACATCATGCACTAGTCTCCACTTATTAGTGCCTGCAGAAATAGTGCCTGCAGAGGGAAGAACTGGTGAAAATTCAGATACAAATCAAACATATTTCCTACCTAGACTCCACCTACATTTTCTTCACAACAGAAAATCCTTTATACCAGTTTTCCTTGGGTATTTTGTTTTAGTTAATTCACTAATTAAATAATTAATATATATTCAGTAGAATTTCCAAACTTTTTTTTTAAATTTAAATAGGCACAAAATAATTCTTAATATCTCAATATCTTTCTTTTTAACAATTTAATCTCCATTTTTATGGCTCAGAGCTCCAAATCACCACCCTAGAAATAGATTTTGACCATAACATTCTGTCTTTCTGCAGATGCCATACATTGACTTGAATAATAAAACAGTATGCAATTTGTTCCAAGGCTCCCCCTAGTGGTAACTGTAGGCGGTCCAAATTTTTTTTTTTTAACTAAAGAGTTTTAGAGCTTTGCATCGGGAATATAGATATCGTACTACTATAAAAATATGTTGTAATCATGATTGGTACAGCATTGTGAGCCTAAAAGCTACAGGATACTAAATCAGTCCATTTTTAACATGGTGCATTTGTATCTCTCCATATAATTAATGGCACCAAGTCCCTGAATTACGAGCTTTAACAGAGGTGGTTTTTCAGCAAGGCAAAAATACCCTGCTTACTATCTACATAACACTCCACTTAGTAATGTAGCAACACCGGGCTTTAGTGGATGGTGTAGATTGTTTGCATATCAGCGAGCATTTATTGGCAGCGTCTTCAGAGGAGAGTGGGAACATCTAATGTAGATTTATGAGAAACATAAATAGAATTTATGGTACATAAGGTTGTGAGCTGGACATAAGCATTGAAATAAATCCACTTACTTGAAATTCATTTTTTCTCTATTATTTTTCTTCACTAAATAATTAAATCTACCGTAGTTAATTTTTTTTTTCTTACTATGTTCATTTTACAGCACCAAAGTTTGGGTCCCCGTTTACTTCTCAGTTCGGGTAGAGTTCAGGTACCCAAGTCGAACTTTGGACAAAAGTTTGGTCGAATTTGACGAACCTGAGCATATATGGGTCCTGTCATCCCTAATTCTAATGATAGGTACTAATGGACAAGTCAGTATGGTGGTATTTGTAAATTGCAAAAAAAACAAATGCCTCTAGAAATAATGTTTTTTTCAGGATTTTGTTTTACATTAAAAACTAATTATTTGCCTGATCAACTGTACAATAGAAATCAATGGCTCTCAATGCTTCCTATTGACCTACAGCAATATATAGTCAATCTGGTATCTTTCTTGCAGAAGTGCAGTACACTCAAAAAGAGCAGAGGTGTACATATGCAAACTCGTAACTTGCTTACAAAAATGCAGAACACACAAGAATAGCAAAGATTTATATATGCAAACTGGTAACTTGCTTGCAGAAGTGCAGTATACACAAGAACAGCAGAGATCTATATATACAAACTGGTAACTTGCTTGCAGAAGTGCAGTACACACAAGAACAGCAGAGATGTATATATACAAACTGGTAACTTGCTTGTAGATGTGCAGTGCATACAAGAATAGCATAGCAGCAGTAGCATAGCTACTGGGGGGGCAGAGGGGGCCATCACCCCGGGCCCGGTGCTCATAGGGGGCCCACCCGGAGCTACGCTACTGCAAGTGTATCGGCGCGCGAAGCAAGCCGATACAGTTACCTTCTGCGGCAGAGCAGGGAGAATCGATCTCCCTGCTCTGCTGCCCGCTATGGGGCCCCTGAGCAGGCCAGGGGGGCGGTGCCAGTAGTGGGCCCCCCACCCATCACCGCACTGATGAGGGAAGGAGCACTGTGCTGCGCTCCTTCTCCCATCACCCCCCTGTCAGCATCTGGCATCACCGACGCCAATGCTGACAGTGGGCGTGAAGATGTCACCACCTGGCGCCCGCTGTCAGAAAATGAGCGGGAGGTCGAAGCACCGCTTGAACATGAAGGAAGAGAGGTGAATATTTATTTATTGTTTTGATATGGGGACTGCCTTAAACTTCAGGATCTGCCTATAGGGGGGCTGCCTTATACTTCAGGATCTGCCTATAGGGGGGCTGCCTTATACTACCGGATCTGCCTATAGGGGTGCTGCCTTAAACTTCAGGATCTGCCTATAGGGGGGCTGCCTTATACTTCAGGATCTGTTTATAGAGGGACTGCCTGATACATCAGGATCTGCCTATAGGAGGCTGCCTTATACTTCAGGATCTGTTTATAGAGGGACTGCCTGATACATCAGGATCTGCCTATAGGAGGCTGCCTTATACTTCAGGATCTGCCTATAGGGGAGGTGCCTTATACTTCAGGATCTGCCTATAGTGGTGCTGCCTTATACTTCAGGATCTGCTTATGGGGGTGCTGCCTTATACTTCAGGACCTGCCTATAGGGGGATTGCCTTATACTTCAGGATCTGCTTATGGGGGTGCTGCCTTATACTTCAGGACCTGCCTATAGGGGTGCTGCCTTATACTTCAGGACCTGCCTATAGGGGGATTGCCTTATACTTCAGGATCTGCTTATGGGGGTGCTGCCTTATACTTCAGGACCTGCCTATAAGGTGACTGCCTGATACTTCAGGATCTGCTTATAGGGGGCTACCTTATACTTCAGGATCTGCCTATAGGGGGATTGCCTTATACTTCAGGATCTGCCTATAGGGGGGCTGCCTTATACTTCAGGATCTGCCTATAGGGGTGCTGCCTTATACTTCAGGATCTGCCTATAGGGGGGCTGCCTTATACTTCAGGATCTGCCTATAGGGGGGCTGACTTATACTTTAGGATCTGCCTATAGGGGGCTGCTTTATACTTCAGGATCTGCCTATAGGGGGCAGCCTTTTACTACAGGGTCTGCCTATGGGGTGCTGTCTTTTACTAGAGTCTGCCTATGGGGTGCTGCCTTATACTACAGGGTCTACCTATGGGGTGCTGCCTTTTACTAGAGTCTGCCTATGGGGAGCTGCCTTATACTACAGGGTCTACCTATGGGGTGCTGCCTTTTACTAGAGTCTGCCTATGTGGGTGCTGCCTTATACTTCAGAATCTGCCTATGGGGTGCTGCCTTATACTACAGGATCTGCCTATGGGGTGCTGACTTATACTACAAGGTCTGCCTATGGGGTGCTGTCTTATACTACAGGGTCTACCTATGGGGGTGCTGTCTTTTACTAGAGTCTGCCTATGGGGAGCTGCCTTATACTACAGGGTCTACCTATGGGGTGCTGCCTTTTACTAGAGTCTGCCTATGTGGGTGCTGCCTTATACTTCAGAATCTGCCTATGGGGTGCTGCCTTATACTACAGGATCTGCCTATGGGGTGCTGACTTATACTACAAGGTCTACCTATGGGGTGCTGTCTTATACTACAGGGTCTACCTATGGGGGTGCTGTCTTGTGCTATAGAGTCTGCCTATGGGTGCTGCCTTGTGCTATAGAGCAGTCCTATGGGGAGTGCATTATATTATATGGAGGCTCATGGGGAGTGCATTATAATATATGGAGACCTATGGGGAGTGAATTATACTATATTTAGGATGATCTGGTGCATTATACTATATGGAGGCCATCTAGTGGGCCATCATACAGTGTTAGAGCCATCAAACAGTTTGGGGGCTAATAAGGTGGCAGTATACTGTGTGGGTGGTACTATACAGTGAGTGGGCATTATACTGTATAGGGGAGCTGTACAGGGGACAGACTCAAGACATTATTAAATGTAAAGTGGGCACTTCTTGTTATAGGGGATCTCAGGTTACTGTGACTATAAAAGGGGCACACATGGCAATATTACTTTCTAGGTAGCAAAATGTTGTCACTGTTTTCCAGGGCACTTGCACCTGGCATTACTATATTATAGAGGGTTGCTATAGAATTTAGAAGGCACAGAGAACCACACAGCAGGTGCAGTAATAGGGACACATACGGCAGCAGCGGCTCAGTATTGGGCTATCAGGTGCAGTAATAGGGACACACACAGCAGCAGCGGCTCAGTATTGGGGTATCAGGTGCAGTAATAGGGACACACACAGCAGCAGCGGCTCAGTATTGGGGTATCAGGTGTAGTAATAGGGACACATACGGCAGCAGCGGCTCAGTATTGGGATATCAGCAGGATGAGGAGTTTGTGCAGGTTGTGAATTGATGGTGATGGCTGGAATATGAGGAGTGAAATGTGTCTTTTTTTGTATTCTCTGCAGCCGAATCCTGGCTGGAAGAAGTTGTCATGTCGGTCTGGGCCAGATGGAAAAGACGGGAAAAGTGAATGATTCCATCAGAGAACATCAGCGGTAAGACATTATCTGTAACTGTACTGTGATTTCTTACATGTTCTGTAGGGCTGGTATCTACCACTGACCATATGGCGGTAATATCCATGTTGGTCATCATATAGAGATTATCTTCAGTAACAGCGCGGTCATCTGCTGAGGTTCTCCTCCACTATTAGGGCGCATCACCGAATTGTAATGAAGGTTACCTGGTTAGGGGCCCACTCAGAAGCTTCGCCCCCCCTGAACCAAAACCTTAGCTATGCCTCTGAATATCAGATATGTATATATGCAAACTGGTAACTTGCTTGCAGAAAGGCAGTTACCCACAGAAATTGCAGATACCTATAGGAAAACTGTTAACTTGCTTGCAGAGATGTAGTTTCACTCAGGAATAGCAGAGACGTATAGGCAAACTAGCATCTTGCTAGCAGAGATGTGGATACTCATAGCTATAAGCAGAATAGCAAATGTCAACAGTGCCAGTATAATGTGAACAGAGTCATAAGATAACAATATTCTGTTTTCAATGGACTGATGAATGAAAAACACAATGATAGCTTTGACTCCAACCAATCTGTCTTTTGAAGAGACGCATGGAAGTGTTGGGTATGCCAATGGGGGCAACAATCTTACAGATCGACTCACTATAGTGACACCTAGAGGTGATAATTGCTGGACTGATGGTCCGCCACTCCACCCAGCCCAGATCGCGATTAGCACTCATCCCATTCCTTCACTGCCATAAACTTTTAATGAAAAATGAAAATCTATCATTCATTTCAAGCAAAATAAAGTCCTTGTGGTGCCTTATAATGACTGACCTAACATAACGGGAATACTTCGCCGTAACTATAAATTAAGGCTCAGCCCCAGAAGACTGACATCTGCACGAACACGCCACTAAATCAATACCTTAATGATGAACAAGTGGGATGTGCGCCTGAAAGCTAGAAAAGAAAAGTCAACGGCAACATGCCCTGCAGAAAATGCATAATTCATATCGCAGACTTCACACCTGTTGTGACGAGTGGGAATTTTCACCTTTTGATCCGCAGAGGTCCCGTAATGATATAATGATTCACAAACAGCGACTGATAGCTTTCCATGGAAGCGTTCGAACTGCAAAAGACCCGGATATTGACTTTACATATTTTCCTGCTTCAAATTACTAATTGTTTCCAACGGAGGTCTCAAAAAACTTACACCAACACACTCCACAGAGCATTAAAGGAAGGGATGTAGGGATGTAGTTATTAGGAGTGCAAAGGTTGCAGATGCTTCTGATGCTGGTATCTAAGGGGGTCTAAATTCCCCTTCACTACATATAAGTAATAGCTACTGGGAACAAAAATAAAGAACCTCATCCACAACTACCACAAAAGACTTCAAGCTGTCATTGATGTTAGAGGGGGCAATACACGGTATTACGAAATGGGGTATGTGAACTTTTGATCAGGGTCATTTGGATGTTTTGGGTTCTCATTATGATTTAAAAAGAAAAAAACACAGGAGTTTGAGAATAAATGGCTTCACCCAACCACTAACCATGAGTGGAGAAAAAGTTTTGGTGTTATCATTCATATTCTCTAAAAAAAAAAAAGGCCAAGAAAGCAAAAATTCTGGGTATGTAAACTTTTGAGCACAACTGTATACAAGGCATCTTTCACCAACATGATGAAATACCCTAAATATATGAAAATAGGGTGCTGGGACACCATAGACTTAAAGTGTACTTGTCATTTCAAGCAAATTTTCAAAATAAACTGTCATGTGCATGTTGATGAGGAATAACACTATTCCTGGCTATTACATGAGTTATATACTGCATTTGTCACCAGTTTGCAGGCTCTCTCTCAAATTTTCAGTTGTCTCTAAGCTGGTGGTTGGAGACTAGCTGAAATGATGTCTTCTTTACACAGTACACACAGATGTCATGGGTTCTGCTCCCCTGTCTCTATGAACTCCATATTTAGAAGTTGCTGGAGCAATAAAGACATTGTACAGCAGTACTGAGCAGTGTAGATATAAAACACTTACTAGGGGTCTGCGTGTAGTACTCTGTTTGCAAAAGTTCATGACAAATCAAGGACTGTTAAAGTGTGAAAGTTTGCTCAATTGACAAATGTCTCTATTTTTTAATATGGGACATTATACAGCACTACTGATCTCTGTAGCTGTGAATCCAGCTCTGAGTGAGATAGAATACTAGGGTGCAGAGATCCATATGTCTCACTCTTTTTACAAATAATCATGACTAGGGTTGAGCGACCTTTACTTTTATAGGATCGGGTCGGGTTTCACGAAACCCGACTTTTTCAAAAGTCGGGTCGAGTGAAATCGGCCGATCCTATAAAAAAGTCGGGGTCGGGGTCGGCCGAAACCTGAAACCCAATGCAGTGCATTGGGTTTCCATGGTTCCCAGGGTCTGAAGGAGCGGAAACTCTCCTTCAGGCCCTGCGATCCATATTTTAGTGTAAAATAAAGAATTAAAATAAAAAATATCGCAATACTTACCCTCTGACGCGCCCTGGTACTAACCGGGAACCTTCCTTCCTTAGAATCAGCCTTCCAGGATCTTGCGGTGACGTCGCGGTGACGTCGCGGCTTGTGATTGGCCGCGCGGCCGCCCATGTGACCGCTCGCGCGACCAATCACAAGCCGCGAAGTCACCGCGACGTCACCGAAGGTCCTGGAAGGGCTGATTCTTAGGAAGGAAGGCTGCCGGAAAGAAGCAGGGCGCGTCCGAGGGTGAGTATATTCCTATTCCAATATCCAATATCTTAAACATATCGGGAATCGGTATCGGAATTCCGATTCTAGATTCAAAAGATCGCCGACTTCATGGCCGACCCCACACAGGGGTCGGGTCGGGTTTCATGAAACCCGACCTTGCCAAAAGTCGGCGACTTTTGAATATTTTCGACCCGTTTCGCTCAACCCTAATCATGACAAATCAAGGACAGAAAGTATGAAAGCTTTTTAAATTGACAATCAAGGAATAACACTATTTCTGTCTATTACATGAATTGTATCCTGCATTTGTCACTACTTTCCCCCCTGCAGGCTTTTTCTCCGACTTTCAGTTGTCTTTGAGCTAGTGGTGGAGACTAGTTCCTATAGAGGTCTCCTAAACACAGCACACACGGACATAAGGGATTCCTACTCCCCAGTCTCTTTGTAACACTTGTCCAAAGCAGCAACAGTATGGGGGACATTGTACAGCACTACTGAGCACTGTAGCTGTGAATCCAGCTCTGAGTTAAAATATTAGGATGCAGGGATCTGTGCGTCTTACTCATTTTACAAAAAATCATGACAAATCAAGGATTGTCAAAGTAAGAAAGTTTGTTAAATTGACAATCGAGGAATAACACTATTTCTGCCTATTACATGACTTCTATCCTGCATTTGTCACTACTTTCCCCCCTGCAGGCTTTTTCTCTGATTTTCAGTTGTCTTTGAGCTAGTGGGTAGCGACTAGTTCCTATAGAGTTCTCCAGTACACAACACACATGGACATTAGGGATTCCTACTCCCCAGTCTATTTGTAACACTTGTTCAGAAGCAGCAACAGCATGGGGGACATTATACAGCACTACTGAGCACTGTAGCTGTGAATCCAGCTCTGAGTGAGATAAAACACTAGGATGCAGGGATCTGTGTGTCTTACTCTCTTTACAAAAAATCATGATAGTCACGACAAATCAAGGACTATGTTAAAACTCGGAAGCTTGTTGAATCGGCAATGACCACTTTAACAGTTTCATGATGAGTTCGGCAAACAGAAGATTGTTCTATAAGGCGCGAGGTGACAACATCTCCACTTAAATGATTTAAATGTCTTCACAGGAGATCATCTAACATATGGTTAAGTGACTGGGATTAATATGTTTCCCACATCTGTCCTGGACGAATGTGATCATTTTAAAAGTCCCCAAACACTAGACGAACTGAATCCACGAAGAAACCGGACTCTGCTTGGAGAGACTCTGAGCTATCAAAGCCAATTCATCATCTGTTTTTAAGCCCCCATTAAAATGCCTTCTTAAAGGGAATATCAGAGGAGCCATTGACAACCAATATGCATCACTTTCTTTTTATTGCAGGTTCTAATTTTATAGATTCGGTGAACTTCTTCCCCGACATACTACTAAGTGCATTAAGGAAACATTAAAACCGCTGAAGATTATTCTTTATCTGCCGTGGTATTAACCTAATCCCAGACAAAATTAAGAATCCTTCATAATAGTTCACTGTTGATTTACTCCTATACTTCAAAGAAGCTCTATTTTCCATACTTTATACTATGTATAAGGTCCTGACCACTGCTTATTTCCCATGGCTTGTTTTGTTTGGGTAAATCCCTGTAAAATGCCATATTAGTGCCCTAAGATGACAAATAATGGAGCTGTGTAAAATTAGAACTTGCTTACTTTTTTTTTTTTATTAAATAGCGCCACTCTTGTCTATGGCTGGGTCTGGTACTGCAGCTCAACCCTATTTTTTTTAATGTAACAACACTAGACAAACTTTTGGGACAAGTGACGCTTTTCAGCCATGTTTTTCTAATCCCATATAATATCGCTAAATTGCGAGCCCCGAAACATATGCTATAAAAACGTGAACAGTGCCACAAAAAAAGTACTCAAGAATGGAGTCTGTTGCTGTCAACTCCCAAAGCGGACAGACCTACCAATAAACTTTTTTAAATTCCTCCCGATCAGAAGGCAATAGAGCGTGTCAAAGACTGGTGGCCTACCCACACTGATGTTTGCGGAGAGGCAATTGAGCTCCCAGTGTCTATCTGAGCTGCCACCCCGGTGGAACTGAGAGCTTAGTCTAGATAATCTCTCCTCTTAGGGATCTGTATGGGGAAGCAGAACCTGATGGGCACGCACTCTCCCCCTTTATCGATCAGGAGGGATTTCCATCCCAAAAAATCCTTTTGACGAGGACACAGTGAAAACAAACTATAGTGAACGTGTTCTACGTGTGACCGGACCTTTAGTTAGGAAATGTAAAAATTCCAAATGGTAGCCAAAAGGCTCAAAATAAAGGTGTCTGCTTTAAAGTATGAAACTCAAGATGGTTTAGGCACCCCTGGCATCAGTGAGTTCTGGGTCACCTAAATGAACTACTACATATGCCGCACAGTGTGCATTAATGGATCCACAGGCTAGACCAAACCCACTGATAAGAACACATTCTACACTTGGCCTTAGCCTAAAAGCCGAGAAGAAGGTCTCAGCCTTTAGGTCTTGCCTTTCATCACTGTATAGAATGATACTTGTTGCATGAATGAGAACCTTTCGATATGGGTCTGGTTACCATTTCTTCTTGTGAAGACTACTAGCTGGCATAAGTAGACTTATAGGCCAGGAAAGAAATTAGGCAAAGTAGCAATCCTTCTGGAGAAGGAGGAGGTAGCTGACTTACAACTCAATGTTTGACCTTTTAACGGGTCGTGCAACATGACCCTGGAGTAACTACACCTTGACCCATGTTAAAGGCCTCTAACTCAGAGAAAAGTTTGGTTTAAAAGCTTGATAAAAAAAATCAGACACAGAAATTATAGGCCAGTAAGTCTAACCTCTATTGTTGGTAAAATATTTGAAGGGTTTCTGAGGGATGTTATTCTGGATTATCTCAATGAGAATAACTGTTTAACTCCATATCAGCATGGGTTTATGAGAAATCGCTCCTGTCAAACCAATCTAATCAGTTTTTATGAAGAGGTAAGCTATAGGCTGGACCACGGTGAGTCATTGGACGTGGTATATCTCGATTTTTCCAAAGCGTTTGATACCGTGCCGCACAAGAGGTTGGTACACAAAATGAGAATGCTTGGTCTGGGGGAAAATGTGTGTAAATGGGTTAGTAACTGGCTTAGTGATAGAAAGCAGAGGGTGGTTATAAATGGTATAGTCTCTAACTGGGTCGCTGTGACCAGTGGGGTACCGCAGGGGTCAGTATTGGGACCTGTTCTCTTCAACATATTCATTAATGATCTAGTAGAAGGTTTACACAGTAAAATATCGATATTTGCAGATGATACAAAACTATGTAAAGCAGTTAATACAAGAGAAGATAGTATTCTGCTACAGATGGATCTGGATAAGTTGGAAACTTGGGCTGAAAGGTGGCAGATGAGGTTTAACAATGATAAATGTAAGGTTATACACATGGGAAGAAGGAATCAATGTCACCATTACACACTGAATGGGAAACCACTGGGTAAATCTGACAGGGAGAAGGACTTGGGGATCCTAGTTAATGATAAACTTACCTGGAGCAGCCAGTGCCAGGCAGCAGCTGCCAAGGCAAACAGGATCATGGGGTGCATTAAAAGAGGTCTGGATACACATGATGAGAGCATTATACTGCCTCTGTACAAATCCCTAGTTAGACCGCACATGGAGTACTGTGTCCAGTTTTGGGCACCGGTGCTCAGGAAGGATATAATGGAACTAGAGAGAGTACAAAGGAGGGCAACAAAATTAATAAAGGGGATGGGAGAACTACAATACCCAGATAGATTAGCGAAATTAGGATTATTTAGTCTAGAAAAAAGACGACTGAGGGGCGAGCTAATAACCATGTATAAGTATATAAGGGGACAATACAAATATCTCGCTGAGGATCTGTTTATACCAAGGAAGGTGACGGCACAAGGGGGCATTCTTTGCGTCTGGAGGAGAGAAGGTTTTTCCACCAACATAGAAGAGGATTCTTCACTGTTAGGGCAGTGAGAATCTGGAATTGCTTGCCTGAGGAGGTGGTGATGGCGAACTCAGTCGAGGGGTTCAAGAGAGGCCTGGATGTCTTCCTGGAGCAGAACAATATTGTATCATACAATTAGGTTCTGTAGAAGGACGTAGATCTGGGGATTTATTATGATGGAATATAGGCTGAACTGGATGGACAAATGTCTTTTTTCGGCCTTACTAACTATGTTACTATGTTACACTATGTTACTATGTTACTATGTTATAGCAGTATTCCCCAACTCCAGCCCTCCAAAGCCACCTACAGATCATGTTTAGGAGATTTCCTTAGTATTACCCAGGTGATAATCGAGAAAACCAGATCTGTTGGTGCCTCTTGAGTTGGAGTTGGGGAACACTGATTTATAGAGTAAGTGCGTCATGTAGGTCACACTATGCATCTCTTTTTTGGGGAGGAAAGCTAAATTGCATAGCCTTATTCCCAGGAAGTTTTGCCTGGCTCCCAACACCAGCCGAAAGTCTCCACAAGAAGAAACAATTGGTTTCGGAAGCCCCGTAGTCCAAGCAAGGCTTACTGAGAATAAGGGTATGCAACTTAGCTTTCCTCCCAAAAAAAGAGATATGTAGTGCCATTTGACAAATGACAGAATTTTCCCCTTACAATTCTTTGGTCATAAAATTATCATGCGGTGAAGTTGGCACTCATTCGAAGAAGTATGTGTCACGGGGCTACCGCGACAGAGAGGTTCCAGAGAACCGCAGCGCTCTGAGCCTCGTTCACACACGATGAACAGAAGCTCTTCTCCTGAATTCTGACCTGGCTGTCTTGTGCCAGCAGGGCAGGAGTTAAACCTTGTTACTGAAGTTACTGAGAGCTTGGTCTCTCAGCTGATTTGGTTTTGGTAATCTCCGCTCCTATATAGACTCAGCTTTGTCTCAACTGTTGTCAGTGATCAGTTCTGCTGCCTGGCTTGGAGTGAGAAAGAGCGTGTATTAGGAGATTGGAAGTTTATTTACAGAGATTGGTGTCTGCTGTTTTGGTTGCATGTTTAACCTGTTTCCCTTCCTAGTTTTTTCCTTCTCTTCCCTTCTCTGTGTTTCCTCTGTGGTTGTGTGAGCATTTGGTGAGTTTGAGATTTTTAGTTATCTTGTCTGTATACCCTGTTTAATTGACGTATTTATACACTGGTGCAGTCCACCTCCCTTGGGGGGAGAAGGGGCCACTGGTAGGGCCTGCACAGGAGACAGGGATACGCTGGCGGCTCAGGCCTCCTAACCATTATAGGTACCCCTGAGATAAGGGAAAGCCAGGGCCCCATTATAGTGGCAGGGATAGGTGCGGGTCCCAGTACGCCGTCCTGCCCCTTTATCGCCATTAACGGTGTGACAGTATGGAAGCCGTAGATCTAGGGAGTTGAACATAAAAAAGGCCAGTAAGATTTGGTCAAAACTGGGCAGATACCATGACTTTTAGGGCACATAGAGATGAGAGCTGAGTCAAGAGTGGAGTAGCCATCCCCGTCTTCCATAATTGAATATTAGCATTGGAAGAGGTCATATCAAGGTGACACAGATGTAAGAAGAGTCTTCACGCCAGGCTTTCGACACGTGACCTTGAGAAATGAGATACACAGAAGTGACCTGGAGACAGCATCAAGTTAGACACGACAAGAGACAGTTGACAGGAAAAGGGAACTCCCTTAATAGGCCGAATTTGATACAGGCCGGACATGCAGATGTTTAGGAAAATCCGGGACGAATCCTGGCCGAGCCTGGCGCCCCCTGCAATTTCAGGCTCAGATTTACGCCAGTTCTGCACATCTCTTAGGGCTCGGATCTGTATAACTTTACACCGACGATTGTAAAAGTCAAAGAAGACATTAATATAGAAATACTTTTTTTTTTTTTTAGCTGCAATAAAAACTTTTTCTTTTGTGGGAAACTGGTATCTAGGAGACAAATTCCTAAATGTTTGAAACTGTCATGCAAACATGATTGGATTGAGACTCGGAGCTATTTCTGGAAAGTTTCCAATTTAGCTGATTTCCAACAGGGATCAGGCAAGCCTTCAGGTCATCTCAGCTTTCTCATGCACAATGGACTTAAAAAGAGCCAAACAAGTTAGGTTATGGGGGCTAATGAAAACTGAGAAATCACAATTATGTTCTGTGCTGCGACATGGAGCAAATAGCAATCACCTGCCATCTGCAACTCATGTATGCATGCAACTCGGATGTCAGAGCCTCAGACTGGGGTTTTCCTGAACGTTAAATTAATGCACATGCAAAGCATTATTGGAGCATGGAGACTCAGGGAATCAGATGTCCAACTGTGCCTTTCACCGAGAAAGGAAGAGATGGGAAGAGAGATTTGGATACTCGGAAGCAGAACATGGCCACAACCCAAGTAACATAAATAGACAATAAACAATAGCATTAAAAAATGAAAATAAATAAATGACAGAAATCATCAATTCGACTGGACCGGCCCTAGTCCAGCATCCTCCATGGGTGTGTCTTCTTCTGCATCGGACATCCTTGGCCTTGCAACATCACGGCTTTGCATTGTGTAGTGCCACCATAGTGGGTGCAGAAATAAAAAAACGACTGCCACAGAGGCCCGGACCAGGCTACTGGGAAGCAAATCACTTTTCTATAACAAATAGTAATGATTAAAAATAAACAAATGATAAAAAAATAAAAATGAAAAAAAAAAAGAATAAAAAAATTATAGAAATGTAAAACATAAAATAAATAAATAAGCACATAAATTATAACAAAAGTGATAAGAATAATAATGATGAACTATTCAAATAATGGAAATTATAGAAGCAGTCAACATGATGGAATCACCTTTCTCCCGTTAAGTGGGGTCTTGAAGGACCGTCAGTGGGCGACATACCTTTTATATGGATTTTACGGGACCACAATATTGATACAATATCTTTGGGATATCTGGTTGTGGAGGGTCCAAGGTCTGATAACTTCACCCATCAGCTGTTAGAAGGTCCCATGGATTTTGGACCCCCTCCACTCTGATGTTGCAGTCCTGCAAGTGTGCCTATCACTCAATCAAAGATTGGTAGACATAATAAATTATCCCACCTTTTCCCAACAACCCCCTTTTCTCACCAATGCTCCTCGGCACTATCTGCTAGTATTGTTATCAGCAGCTATATGTCTCATGATATCATGTCCAAGGATCACTTTGGGAAATATGGCCTAAAAAGTAAAGTTTTATATATTATTCCAAATTGCGACGAGAATGATGGAGATCGAAAAGAACAGATGTAAAGCCCAAGAGATGTTCCACTCTGCGCTCCGTGCAGCAGCAGCATGCAAGTCGCAGGTAATATGCATAGAACATTTCTGAACTTACAAATCTGTTTGTTTTTTTCTAATATTTGGCATTACGTTAAGACCTTAGCGAAGACCTCAGAGAAGAGAGCAATTACTGGAGAAGGAGAACATCATGGTTGGGAAAATGGAAGGAACAAAGCGAAGAGGAGGACCAGTAACCTGATGACTTGATGCTATCAAAATAACGGTGTAGAAGACCCTGGTGGACCTATCTAGGCTGCACAAGATCGATCTTCCTACAGAGTGTTCATCCATCAAGTCGCCATTGCTCGAAATTGGGCCAAAGGTCGTAAATAATAAGATCTTTCTCTATCTGTAGCTTTTTTTTGTTTGGCTAGGTAGCCTGCCACATCTACTTTAACATCTAAAGAGGTGGTCCACTACATTGTATATATGCCCCCATCGATTTACACCTGTTAAACAAGTATTTTTTGTAAATACCTTCTGCTGCCATATGTGTCTGTGAGTGGCCCTATCGCTGCTCGCTCAGTCCGCATCACTTGACCCCCACCTGCAGCCACCACTGACATCCATTCATGCCACGTCAACCCATGCGCATGCACCACCGTGATTGACTGGGCAGTGGGCGGCATTTCATGGCACATCACAGTCCATTATCCAGCGCGCTTTTTCCTTCGCTCCTATTCTTTCCTTGGCCACAAGCACACGCGGAATACTGGGCTGTGATGTTCTGTGAAATGCCACCCACTGCCCAGTCAATATTCAGGGTGGTGAGTGCGAATGGGTCACGCCTGGGTGAATCCAGGAAATCCAGAAAGTTGACGTGACATCAATGGGTGTCAGCAGCGGCTGCAGCCGGACGGGTCAAGTGATGCCGACTGAGCGAGCAGAGATAGCACATATGTATTTACAAAATACTTAGATAAAAGGTGAAAATCGATGGGGGCATTATACAAGGTAATGGACCACCTCTTTCAGCTGCTGGCAATCCATTACCAAAAGTGACAGCAGACACTATTAATATGAAATCTTACATGTTCTTCGTACCACTCATACTTTTTTTGGTAACGGGTTTCCCCCTAGAGCTGATTTTGTAATTGAGCACACCTTGACGTCTTATCCGTGATATTACATAGCCTACATATCCTTCTGCCCTACCCCCCCAAGACTGAGTCAAAAAAGTGTGTGGTCTTGTAAGAACTTTTGGGAGTTAACAGACCTGTGACTGCAGTTTATACCAGACTGGAGATTAGGAGTAACCTGATCTATCTAGCGGGAGTTGGATAATACCAGGTGGAGCTAGGAAAAGCCTAGTGCCAGTCACTCGCTAAGAGTCTCTTTAGTTTTCGAGCATAGTCTTTGTTTCATTGGTTAAAACAGCCAAAACATGATGAAATCAAGCTAGGAAACGTCTAAACCGAAACATAAAGAACCTTAAAGGAAACATTTGGCACAGAAGTTCAAAGAGCGTCAGTGTCTTTATATTATTAATGGATTCATGCCTCGGAGCTCATTGATGTAACACAATATTGAAGCAGACATGTCAAAATACCAGACATTTCTCTTTTTTTTCCTTTCCAAAAAATTCTCTGTAGCTCAGATCTTCTATCTGGGAGGGTCGGATAGCATTGTTTATCCTAAATGGAGAAAATGTTAGAAATGCAGAATTAGTGTTTAACTTTTTTTTTTATTTGGACTCGATAACTCACGACTATAAGGGCTCTTAACAAAATAATCTGCTTTCTTCCTAAAAAAGTGTAACACTTGTTGAAAGTTCCTTTGGTATTGCAACTAAACCCCCGTTTACTGCAGTGACGTTAAACTGCGAAATTTTTTGGGAAAAAAGAGAGAAATCATGTTTTTCAAATACTGGACAATCCTTTTAAGATAATGGTGTTGGTTTACTAGCTGTTTTGTGTAAAACTACTGATAAAATCCTGCTGGTGTCAATAATATCCTTCACAAAAAGCATGTGAGTAACATGCCCCACCAGCAGTGGTGTAACTAGAGTCCGATGGGACCCGGTGCAAAATTTGGACCTGGGCCTCCACTTGTGTGTTGGTTAGATGTATGGGTCCTTGTAGCCTTCTAGATCCTATAGAGACATAAGTGTTCACCCTCGAATAATGATGTCCCCCATCCTGACACCCTCCTGTAATAATGTTTCCCATCCTGAGCTCCTCCTTCCTAGTATAATGTCCCCAACCCTGAGCTACTTCCTGGTATAATGATCCCCATCATGGATGCCTTCCTGGTCTACGGTCTTCCATCCTGAGCACTTTCCAGTAATAATTGCCCCCACCATTCTAGCTGAAATAGGGACTGGTCTTATTATGTAGTAGGAAAAACCAGTTCACTCTCAACCAGCCCCAGTGGATCTCCTGTCGTACTGGTCTTGTATTGCCCCTGCCCACTAGAATGCGTAACTTAACCTTAGCAATTCTACAAGAACATCAAGGAGGCTTCAGAGGACATGTACCACCCAAACCCTGAAGAAAACTCCTGAAAATAAGAAGGTTTTCTGTGCCTGATGCTAGGATACTCTGTCATCAGGCCTGGTATCTAATTGTATTGTCAAGTGTACTCTGGATTCACCCAGCTGACTCCCAAGTTGGCAAACTTTAGCCATTTTCTCCCATTGGCTTCTTAGGATGGAGAAGTATTTGTAGGGGTCTAGTGGTTTTTCTTCTATAGACACAGGTTCCGCTAGTGCTAAGGTCCCTAAAAATGCCAAAGATGGAGTGACACATATGCATATAGTCATGTCCTGCATGGTGAGAAAGAGGTGGTGTTAAGTGATGCAAGTTGAGTGCCTACTAGAGAGATGAGTAGATCAATTTACAGAGGATCGAGATTGAGTCAAATTTTCTGAGTTTATTATTATTATTATTATCTATTATTATAGCGCCATTTATTCCATGGTGCTTTACATGTGAGGAGGGGTATACATAGTAAAAACAAGTACAATAATCTTAAACAATACAGTACAAGTCATAACTGGTACAGGAGGAGAGAGGACCCTGCCCGCGAGGGCTCACAATCTACAAGGGATGGGTGAGGATACAATAGGTGAGGGTAGAGCTGGTCATGCAGCGGTTTGGTCGATCGGTGGTTACTAGAGTTGAGCGACCTTGACCTTTTTAGAGTCGAGCCGGGTTTTGCGAAACCCGACTATGTCCAAAGTCGGGTCGAGTGAAATCGGCCGATTATGACGTAAAGTCGGGATCGACCGAAACACGAAACCCAATGCAAGTCAATGGGGCAGCATAGTCGGCAGTGAGTGGGGGCCAGGAAAACACCTAGAGTGCCCATTTTAATGTCAAAACCATCCATTCTTCTTAATGAAGCTTGTCAAGCGTAATTTACCTTATAATAATTGGAAGGCATTTGAAATTGGGGGTCATTTGGCTAAAGTTGTGGGGGGTAGGGCTGGTTCAAGTAATTAGTGGGCCCAGGAAATCTGGACCACGTCACGGCAGTGGAGCAGGGAGAGGTAAGTATTTCAACTTTGCAAGTGCTGTGAACCTGAGCAAGCAGGGGGGGCCCACTCGTTGGCATTGGCACTGGCACAGGGCCCCTCAAAGTACAGCGGTGTGTTTGCACGGCGGGGGCGCCTCCCACCGGCAGCAACACTTTTGCGTACTATGAGAGGCCCTGTGCCAGTGACGTCGCCAACTAGTATTCCTCCCCCCACCTGATGAAGGAACCTGCACTTTCATCTGCACCTTCCTCTTTGTCCCCGTGTAAGGTGGTATGGTATGCGGGAAGAGCAACCTGACTTTCAGCAGGGTCACAATGTTGTTGTGTAGCATGCACGGGGAATGTTGCGTTATGGGTCAATGTACCAGCAGACTCATCTATCACTGGCTGGGCAATGGGCACGATGAAGTGGAAACACAGATATAGGCCCAAAGAAGAAAGTGGGCTAAATGCAGTTCAAAATTGGTAACACAGGAATAACCAGGGGGCATTGCAGTGGAGGACAACTGGAATGAGAGGCTGACACAGAGAGTAGGGCCAAATCAGTAAGTAGTCGAAATGCAGTTCAAAATTGGCAACCGTAGTAAACAGGCGGCACAGCTTTGTTCAGTGGAGGAGAACAGCAAGGAGTGGCAGACACCGATAGTAGGCCCCAACCCAACTAGTAGGCCAAATGCAGTTTAACATTAACAACTACTTAACGAGAGGCTGAAAATGGAATTTCAGGACAGGAAACCAGGAGAACAGCAAGGAGCGGCAGACACCGATAGTAGGCCCCAAACCAACTAGTACGCCAAATGCAGTTGTTCCATTTAACCACAATTTAATGAGAGCCTGAAGATAGAAGCTCAGGAAAGGCAACCTGGTGAAAACCTTGGAGTGTAACACAACCTGTCTCTACACCCCATACCAAATTTGTAGGCCTAATGCAGCGTAGTTTCCACCAACTACTAAACGAGAGCCGGAAGATCGAAGCTCATGAAAGGCAACCCGGGGAACACCTTGGAGTGTAACACAACCTCTCTCTACACCACGAAAGGGCTGATTCTTAGGAAGGAAGGCTGTTGTAAATAAGCATTGCGCGTCCGAGGGTGATTATATTCTTATTCGGTATCTACTCACCCTCGGACGCGCCATGCTTCTTGATTTGTAATTAATGTTTATTTGCAATGTGCTTTTGACTTACTCAATTATTTTTTTAATTATTGATTTTATTAAATTAATAGTTTAACATCTTATTGGAAATAATTTAAAGGAGACGCGACAGGACAACACTCGGTGGATGCCATATCTGTGTTAACAACTCCAAAAAACTTTCAGTTAACTTCTTGCAGGAGAAAGAAATTGTAGCTGTTGGACCTTTGTAGTACAGTTCCAGATATTTGTTGTGTGTTTGTTTTGATTGTTAAAATGTCTGCATTTGAGATCTCAACACGATCTTATTTTTTATAATCAAATTAATTTTTTTTATATTTAATGATGTTGGTTCAAGGGGTACACGGGCAGCAATAGACAGGTCAGTGGAGGCCTAGTGGAAGGAGTGACGGCAGACAGGCATCAAAGGCCTAACATTGGGCTGGCTGTAGGCAAGTTAAAATTGGTTCCAGGGGAACACGGCCATCAGTGGCCTGGTCAGTGTAGTTGTAGTTGAAAGAACGGGACGCAGACAGGCTTCGAAGGCCTAACATAATAACATAGGGCTGGCTGTAGGCAAGTTAAAATTGGTTCCAGGGGAACACGGCCATCAGTGGCCTGGTCAGTGTAGTTGTAGTTGAAAGAACGGGACGCAGACAGGCTTCGAAGGCCTAACATAACAAACTTGGGCTGGCTGTAGGCACTTTTAAATTTGTTCCAGGGGTACATGGGCAGCAGTGTATGGTCAGTGGAAGTCTAGTGGAAGGAGTGACCGCAGACAGGCTTCCAAGGCCTAACATAACAAACTTGGGCTGGCTGTAGGCACTTTTAAATTGGTTCCAGGGGTACACGGGCAGCAGTGGTCTGGTCAGTGGAAGTCTAGTGGAAGGAGTGACCGCAGACAGGCTTCCAAGGCCTAACATAACAAACTTGGGTTGGCTGTAGGCACTTTTAAATTGGTTCCAGGGGTACACGGGCAGCAGTGGTCTGGTCTGTGGAAGTCTAGTGGAAGGAGTGACCGCAGACAGGCTTCGAAGGCCTAACATAACAAACTTGGGCTGGCTGTAGGCACTTTTAAATTGGTTCCAGGGGTACACGGGCAGCAGTGGTCTGGTCAGTGGAAGTCTAGTGGAAGGAGTGACCGCAGACAGGCTTCCAAGGCCTAACATAACAAACTTGGGCTGGCTGTAGGCACTTTTAAATTGGTTCCAGGGGTACACGGGCAGCAGTGGTCTGGTCTGTGGAAGTCTAGTGGAAGGAGTGACCGCAGACAGGCTTCGAAGGCCTAACATAACAAACTTGGGCTGGCTGTAGGCACTTTTAAATTGGTTCCAGGGGTACACGGGCAGCAGTGGTCTGGTCAGTGGAAGTTTAGTGGAAGGAGTGACTGCAGACAGGCTTCCAAGGCCTAACATAACAAACTTGGGTTGGCTGTAGGCACTTTTAAATTGGTTCCAGGGGTACACGGGCAGCAGTGGTCTGGTCTGTGGAAGTCTAGTGGAAGGAGTGACCGCAGACAGGCTTCGAAGGCCTAACATAACAAACTTGGGCTGGCTGTAGGCACTTTTAAATTGGTTCCAGGGGTACACGGGCAGCAGTGGTCTGGTCAGTGGAAGTCTAGTGGAAGGAGTGACCGCAGACAGGCTTCCAAGGCCTAACATAACAAACTTGGGCTGGCTGTAGGCACTTTTAAATTGGTTCCAGGGGTACACGGGCAGCAGTGGTCTGGTCAGTGGAAGTCTAGTGGAAGGAGTGACCGCAGACAGGCTTCCAAGGCCTAACATAACAAACTTGGGCTGGCTGTAGGCACTTTTAAATTGGTTCCAGGGGTACACGGGCAGCAGTGGTCTGGTCAGTGGAAGTCTAGTGGAAGGAGTGACCGCAGACAGGCTTCCAAGGCCTAACATAACAAACTTGGGTTGGCTGTAGGCACTTTTAAATTGGTTCCAGGGGTACACGGGCAGCAGTGGTCTGGTCTGTGGAAGTCTAGTGGAAGGAGTGACCGCAGACAGGCTTCGAAGGCCTAACATAACAAACTTGGGCTGGCTGTAGGCACTTTTAAATTGGTTCCAGGGGTACACGGGCAGCAGTGGTCTGGTCAGTGGAAGTCTAGTGGAAGGAGTGACCGCAGACAGGCTTCCAAGGCCTAACATAACAAACTTGGGCTGGCTGTAGGCACTTTTAAATTGGTTCCAGGGGTACACGGGCAGCAGTGGTCTGGTCAGTGGAAGTCTAGTGGAAGGAGTGACCGCAGACAGGCTTCCAAGGCCTAACATAACAAACTTGGGCTGGCTGTAGGCACTTTTAAATTGGTTCCAGGGGTACACGGGCAGCAGTGGTCTGGTCTGTGGAAGTCTAGTGGAAGGAGTGACCGCAGACAGGCTTCGAAGGCCTAACATAACAAACTTGGGCTGGCTGTAGGCACTTTTAAATTGGTTCCAGGGGTACACGGGCAGCAGTGGTCTGGTCAGTGGAAGTTTAGTGGAAGGAGTGACTGCAGACAGGCTTCCAAGGCCTAACATAACAAACTTGGGCTGGCTGTAGGCACTTTTAAATTGGTTCCAGGGGTACACGGGCAGCAGTGGTCTGGTCTGTGGAAGTCTAGTGGAAGGAGTGACCGCAGACAGGCTTCGAAGGCCTAACATAACAAACTTGGGCTGGCTGTAGGCACTTTTAAATTGGTTCCAGGGTAACACGGCCAGCAGTGGCCTGGTCAGTGTAGTAGTTGTAGAAAGAAGGGACCGCAGACAGGCTTCGAAGGCCTAACATAACAAAAATGTCAAAACAATGGTATTGTCAGTGCCAGGCATTGAAGGATGTCAGCGCCTAGACTACACATTGGTGAAGCTGTGAGAGATAATTTTGCTAGTGGTAGAGCACTGTTTGAGCTGGGGGGGGGGAACTGTCTTGTGGCCGGCGGTACAGGCACAGGGCCCCTCATATTACAACGGTGTGTCTGACGTTGGGTGCGCACCACCACCGCCAGAGACACTTTATTGTACTATGAGGGACCCAGTGGCAGTGCCGTCGACCAAAAGCGGCCACACCCACCTCTTCAGACAAACAGCACTCTCAAGGGTCCAAGCGCAAAGTGGCGATAGCACGGCCCCGTGTGGGGAGTTTGGCCATTTCGTGAGGTGGAAACATGTCGTATGCTGGACAATCAGGTGAAGAAAATTACGAGATTGGAAAAGTCATTCAGAATAGTCCACAGGCAAGACCTTTTCATAGGAAAGCTAGGTGTCAGCCGGGCAGGGTGGGGCAAAAGATTTTGAAATCCAGTTGTGGTTCATTTTAATGAAGGTTAGATCATCTACATTTTGGGTAGCCAGACGAGTCCTTTTTTCTGTTAGTATTGAACCTGCAGCACTGAATACTCTTTCTGATAGGACACTAGCTGCCGGGCAAGCAAGCTCCTGCAATGCATATTCTGCCAATTCTGGCCAGGTGTCTAATTTGGATGCCCAGTAATCAAATGGGAATGACGGTTGAGGGAGAACGTCGATAAGGGATGAAAAATAGTTTGTAACCATACTGGACAAATGTTGTCTCCTGTCACTTTGAATTGATGCTGCAGTACCTGTCCTGTCTGCGGTCATAGAAAAATCACTCCACAACCTGGTCAGAAAACCCCTCTGGCCAACGCCACTTCTGATTTCTGCCCCTCTAACACCTCTGGTCTGCTGGCCCCTGGAGCTCGTGTGAGAACGATCACGGGCGCTGTGTGCAGGGAATGCCAGAAGCAAACGGTCAACAAGAGTTGATTGTTTTGTTGCTAATATTAGTTCCAAGTTCTCATGTGGCATAATATTTTGCAATTTGCCTTTATAGCGAGGATCAAGGAGGCAGGCCAACCAGTAATCGTCATCGTTCATCATTTTTGTAATGCGTGTGTCCCTTTTGAGGATACGCAAGGCATAATCCGCCATGTGGGCCAAAGTTCCCGTTGTCAAATCTGCGGTTGTGCTTGGTTGAGGGGCAGTTGCAGGCAAATCTACGTCACTTGTGTCCCTCAAAAAACCAGAACCCGGCCTTGCCACGCCACCAATTTCCCGTGCCCCCGGGAAAGCTTCCTCATTAAAAATATACTCATCCCCATCATCCTCCTCATCCTCCACCTCCTCTTCGCCTGGTACCTCGTCATGTACACTGCCCTGACCAGACAATCGCTGACTGTCATCAAGGCTTTCCTCTTCCTCTGGTGCAGACGCCTGATCCTTTATGTGCGTCAAACTTTGCATCAGCAGACGCATTAGGGGGATGCTCATGCTTATTATGGCGTTGTCTGCACTAACCAGCCGTGTGCATTCCTCAAAACACTGAAGGACTTGACACATGTCTTGAATCTTCGACCACTGCACACCTGACAACTCCATGTCTGCCATCCTACTGCCTGCCCGTGTATGTGTATCCTCCCACAAAAACATAACAGCCCGCCTCTGTTCGCACAGTCTCTGAAGCATGTGCAGTGTTGAGTTCCACCTTGTTGCAACGTCTATGATTAGGCGATGCTGGGGAAGGTTCAAAGAACGCTGATAGGTCTGCATACGGCTGGAGTGTACAGGCGAACGGCGGATATGTGCGCAAAGTCCACGCACTTTGAGGAGCAGGTCGGATAACCCCGGATAACTTTTCAGGAAGCACTGCACCACCAGGTTTAAGGTGTGAGCCAGGCAAGGAATGTGTTTCAGTTGGGAAAGGGAGATGGCAGCCATGAAATTCCTTCCGTTATCACTCACTACCTTGCCTGCCTCAAGATCTACAGTGCCCAGCCACGACTGCGTTTCTTGCTGCAAGAACTCGGACAGAACTTCCGCGGTGTGTCTATTGTCGCCCAAACACTTCATAGCCAATACAGCCTGCTGACGTTTGCCAGTAGCTGCCCCATAATGGGAGACCTGGTGTGCAACAGTGGCAGGTGCGGATGGAGTGTTTGTGCGACTGCGGTCTGTGGACGAGCTCTTGCTTCTGCAGGAGGACGAGGAGGAGGAGGAGGAGGAGGGGGTGCGAACGGCTACAGACAACTGTTTACTAGACCGTGGGCTAGGCAGAACTGTCCCAAACTTGCTGTCCCCTGTGGACCCTGAATCCACCACATTTACCCAGTGTGCCGTGATGGACACGTAACGTCCCTGGCCATGCCTACTGGTCCATGCATCTGTTGTCAGGTGCACCTTTGTGCTCACAGATTGCCTGAGTGCATGGACGATGCGCTCTTTAACATGCTGGTGGAGGGCTGGGATGGCTTTTCTGGAAAAAAAGTGTCGACTGGGTAGCTCGTAGCGTGGTACAGCGTAGTCCATCAGGTCTTTGAAAGCTTCGCTTTCAACTAACCGGTAGGGCATCATCTCTAACGAGATTAGTCTAGCTATGTGGGCGTTCAAACCCTGTGTACGCGGATGCGAGGCTAAGTATTTCCTTTTTCTAACCATAGTCTCATGTAGGGTGAGCTGGACTGGAGAGCTGGAGATCGTGGAACTAGCGGGGGTGCCGGTGGACATGGCAGACTGAGAGACGGTGGGAGATGGTATTGTTGCCGCCGGTGCCCTAGATGCAGTGTTTCCTACTACGAAACTGGTGATTCCCTGACCCTGACTGCTTTGGCCTGGCAAAGATACCTGCACAGATACAGCAGGTGGTGTGCTAAATGGTGGTCCTACACTGCCGGAAGGGATGTTGCGTTGATGACTAGCTTCATTGGCCGAGGGTGCAACAACCTTAAGGGACGTTTGGTAGTTAGTCCAAGCTTTCAAATGCATGGTGGTTAAATGTCTATGCATGCAACTAGTATTGAGACTTTTCAGATTCTGACCTCTGCTTAAGGAAGTAGAACATTTTTGACAGATGACTTTGCGCTGATCAATTGGATGTTGTTTAAAAAAATGCCAGACTGCACTCTTTCTAGCATCGGATACCTTTTCAGGCATTGCAGACTGAGCTTTAACCGGATGGCCACGCTGTCCTCCACCAGGTTTGGCTTTGCCACGCGTTTTGGGCAAGATACGGGCCCGGCAGATGGAACCTGTGGCGATGTTGATGCCTGCTGCGGCCCCTCCTCCTCCTCTGCTTCAGAACTGCTGCCGCCTGCACCCTGTTCCCCCAATGGCCGCCAATCGGGGTCAAGAACTGGGTCATCTAATAACTCTTCTTGTACCTCCTGCGCAACTTCGTCTGTGTCACCGTGTCGTTTGGTGGTATAGCGTTCGTGATGGGGCAACATAGTCTCATCAGGGTCTGATTCTTGATCAGCACCCTGCGAGGGCAATGTTGTGGTCTGAGTCAAAGGACCAGCATAGTAGTCTGGCTGTGGCTGTGCGTCAGTGCACTCCATGTCAGATTCAACTTGTAATGGGCATGGACTGTTAACTGCTTCACTTTCTAAGCCAGGGACGGTATGTGTAAAGAGCTCCATGGAGTAACCCGTTGTGTCGCCTGCTGCATTCTTCTCTGTTGTTGTTTTTGCTGAAGAGGACAAGGAAGTGACTTGTCCCTGACCGTGAACATCCACTAACGACGCGCTGCTTTTACTTTTACCAGTTTCACGAGAGGAGGCAAAAGAGCTAGAGGCTGAGTCAGCAAGATAAGCCAAAACTTGCTCTTGCTGCTCCGGCTTTAAAAGCGGTTTTCCTAATCCCAGAAAAGGGAGCGTTCGAGGCCTTGTGTAGCCGGACGACGAACCTGGCTCCACAGCTCCAGACTTAGGTGCAATATTTTTTTCCCCACGACCACCTGATGCTCCACCACTACCACTACCCTCATTACCAGCTGACAATGAACGCCCCCGGCCACGACCTCTTCCACTAGACTTCCTCATTGTTTTAAAAACGTAACCAAACTAACGTTATTTGTTGCAGTCACACAACTTACACGGTGAGCTATAACTTCAGTATGATTTAGCTACCCCTTTACAGGTTGGTGAGACCACAGCGAAAATCAGGCCCAATGTTACACACTCTGTTTTTGGTGGCTGCAAATTAGAGAGATGCCCCACACGCAGGACTGTCACTGAAGCACAAATGTTAATATTAATGTCACACTATTATTTTTTTTTTATTTTTATTTTTTTCAGGAACACTTTAGAAACCCCCAAAAAAAAAAAAAAATAGATTTTTGCAGGGAGAATTTAGAAAACAAATGTAACAAACTATATGCTTTCTATGGGCCACTGAGTGAGAGATGACGCACACAGGAATCAGGAGTGGCACACAAGCCTAGAGGCCAATATTTTTCTACCAATGATTGATGGAGTTATTTTCTCTGGTAGATTTTGGAACCCAAATCAAGGAAAAAAAATATAGGCTTTCTATGGACCACAATTGGAGAGAGAGAGAGAGAGAGAGAGAGAGAGAGATGGCACACCCAGGAGTCAAGACTGGCACACAAGCAGAAAGGCCAATATTAATCTCCCACTGTTTTTTTTGGTTGTTTTTTTTTTTTTTTTTTCAGGGAGACTTTAGAAAAAAAAATAATAAAAAAAATATGATTTTATCAGGAAGAATTTAGAAACCAAATAAAATAAAATGATTTTTTCTGGAAGAATTTATAAAACAAATAAAACCATAAATAGGCGTTCTATGGCCCACTGACTGAGAGAAAACGCACACAGGAGTAAAGACTGGCACACAAGCAGAAAGGCCAATATTAATCTCCCACTGTTTTTTTTTTTTTTTTTTCAGGGAGACTTTAGAAAAAAAAATAATAAAAAAAATATGATTTTATCAGGAAGAATTTAGAAACCAAATAAAATAAAATGATTTTTTCAGGGAGAATTTATAAAACTAATAAAACAAAAAATAGGCGTTCTATGGCCCACTGAGTGAGAGATGACGCACACAGGAGTCAAGACTGGCACACAAGCAGAAAGGCCAATATTAATCCCCCACTGTTTTTTTTGTTTGTTTTTTTTTTTGTTTTGTTTTTTTCAGGGAGACTTTAGAAAAAAAAATAATAAAAAAAATATGATTTTATCAGGAAGAATTTAGAAACCAAATAAAATAAAATGATTTTTTCAGGGAGAATTTAGAAAACAAATAAAACCAAAAATAGGCGTTCTATGGCCCACTGACTGAGAGAGAGAGAGAGAGAGATGGCACGCTTAGTACTGGCACACAAGCCCAAAGGGCAATATTAATCTCCCTTTTTTTTTCAGGGAGAATTTCTAAAACCCCAAAAAAAAAAAAAATAGGCTTTCTATGGCCCACTATTTGTGAGAGAGATGGGACGCTCAGGACTGGCACAGATGGCACGCTCAGGACTGGCACAGAAGCCCAGAGGCCAATATTAATCTCCCTTTTTTTCTGGGAGAATTTATAAAACCAAAAAAATATTTAAATAGGCTTTCTATGGCCCACTATTTGTGAGAGAGATGGCACGCTCAGGACTGGCACAGATGGCACGCTCACAACTGGCACACAAGCCCAGAGGCCAATATTAATCTCCCTTTTTTTCAGGGAGAATTTATAAAACCAAAAAAAAAATTAAATAGGCTTTCTATGGCCCACTATTTGTGAGAGAGATGGCACGCTCAGGACTGGCACAGATGGCACGCTCACAACTGGCACACAAGCCCAGAGGCCAATATTAATCTCCCTTTTTTCAGGGAAAATTTATAAAACCAAAAAAAAAATTAAATAGGCTTTCTATGGCCCACTATTTGTGAGAGAGATGGCACGCTCAGGGCTGGCACAGATGGCACGCTCACAACTGGCACACAAGCCCAGAGGCCAATATTAATCTCCCTTTTTTCAGGGAAAATTTATAAAACCAAAAAAAAAATTAAATAGGCTTTCTATGGCCCACTATTTGTGAGAGAGATGGCACGCTCAGGACTGGCACAGATGGCACGCTCACAACTGGCACACAACCCCAGAGGCCAATATTAATCTCCCTTTTTTTCAGGGAGAATTTATAAAACCAAAAAAAAAAATTAAATAGGCTTTCTATGGCCCACTATTTGTGAGAGAGATGGCACGCTCAGGGCTGGCACAGATGGCACGCTCACAACTGGCACACAAGCCCAGAGGCCAATATTAATCTCCCTTTTTTCAGGGAAAATTTATAAAACCAAAAAAAAAATTAAATAGGCTTTCTATGGCCCACTATTTGTGAGAGAGATGGCACGCTCAGGACTGGCACAGATGGCACGCTCACAACTGGCACACAAGCCCAGAGGCCAATATTAATCTCCCTTTTTTTCAGGGAGAATTTATAAAACCAAAAAAAAAATAAAATAGGCTTTCTATGGCCCACTATTTGTGAGAGAGATGGCACGCTCAGGGCTGGCACAGATGGCACGCTCAGGACTGGCACACAAGCCCAGAGGCCAATATTAATCTCCCTTTTTTTCAGGGAGAATTTATAAAACCCCAAAAAAAATAAAATAGGCTTTCTATGGCCCACTATTTGTGAGAGAGATGGCACACTCAGGACTGGCACACAAGCCCAAAGGCTAATATTAATCTCCCACTGTATTTTTATCAGGGAGAATTTATACACCCCACAAAAAAAAATACAGAAAAATGAAAAGGCTTTCTATGGCCCACTATGTGAGAGAGATGGCACACACAGGGATGGCACTCTAGCAGAAATGCCAAATTGCCAATCTTAATCTCCCACCAAAAAAAAAAAAAAACAGGGAATGTCCTACAATTACTATCTCCCTGCCTGCAGTAATCTCAGCCAGGTATGGCAGGCAGCAATAAGGAGTGGACTGATGCACAAATCAAATAAAAAGTGTGGACAAACAAAAAAGATAGCTGTGCAGAAAGGAAGGAACAAGAGGATTTGTGCTTTGAAAAAAGCAGTTGGTTTGCACAGCGGCGTACACACAGCAATGCAGCTATCAGGGAGCCTTCTAGGGCAGCCCAATGAGCTACAGCGCTGAGGGGGAAAAAAAAAAAAAAAACTTCCACTGTCCCTGCACACCAAGGGTGGTGTTGGACAGTGCAAATCGCTGCAGCACAAGCGGTTTTGTGGTTAATGGACCCTGCCTAACGCTATCCCTGCTTCTGACAAAGCGGCAGCAACCTCTCCCTAAGCTCAGATCAGCAGCAGTAAGATGGCGGTCGGCGGGAACGCCTCTTTATAGCCCCTGTGACGTCGCAGACAGCAAGCCAATCACTGCAATGCCCTTCTCAAAGATGGTGGGGACCAGGACCTATGTCATCACGCTGCCCACACTCTGCGTTTACCTTCATTGGCTGAGAAATGGCGCTTTTCGCGTCATTGAAACGCGACTTTGGCGCGAAAGTCGCGTACCGCATGGCCGACCCCGCACAGGGGTCGGATCGGGTTTCATGAAACCCCGACTTAGCCAAAAGTCGGCGACTTTTGAAAATGTTCGACCCGTTTCGCTCAACCCTAGTGGTTACTGCAGGTTGTAGGCTTGTCGGAAGAGGTGGGTCTTCAGGCTCTTTTTAAAGGTTTCGATGGTAGGCGAGAGTCTGATGTGTTGTAGTAGAGAGTTCCAGAGTAGGGGTGATGTGCGAGGGAAATCTTGTATGCGATTGTGGGAAGAGGAGATTAGAGGGGAGTAGAGAAGGAGATCTTGTGAGGATCGGAGGTTGCGGGTAGGTAACTACCGGGAGACAAGGTCCCAGATGTATGGAGGAGACAGGTTGTGGATGGCTTTGTATGTCATGGTTAGGGTTTTGTACTGAAGTCTCTGGGTAATGGGGAGCCAGTGAAGGGATTGACAGAGGGGAGAGGTCGGGAAATAGCGGGGGGACAGGTGGATTAGTCGGGCAGCAGAGTTTAGAACAGATTGGAGAGGTGCAAGAGTGTTCAAGGGGAGGCCACAGAGAAAAAGGTTGCAGTAGTCGAGGCGGGAGAGATGATGAGGGCATGGACTAGGGTTCGGATTCACTGAATTTGAACATTTTGAGATTCAATTAGCAAAAAAAAATTGTAATTTCCCACACTGCTGATTGAAGCATCAGAAAGTGGGCTGTTTTTTTTGCACTGCCACACAGGTTTTTAAATAATACCCTGCAGATATGACATCTAGCAGATTATCATACCTTGTACAGCGGTGGTCAGTACCTGGTAATCACAGATCAGCAGATCCCAGCAAAATTTTCTATCTCCAAAGTCACTTGGTAAGTCTTTCTCCTGTAGAGTGTAAGCTCTTATGGTCAGCGGGGTCCTCTCTCTCCTGTAGAGTGTAAGCTCTTATGGTCAGTGGGGTCCTCTCTCTCCTGTAGAGTGTAAGATCTTATGGTCAGCGGGGTCCTCTCTCTCTCCTGTAGAGTGTAAGCTCTTATGGTCAGTGAGATCCTCTCTCCCCTGTAGAGTGTAAGCTCTTATGGTCAGTGGGGTCCTCTCTCTCTCCTTTAGAGTGTAAGCTCTTATGGTCAGTGGGGTCCTCTCTCTCTCCTGTAATGTGTAAGCTCTTATGGTCAGTGGGGTCCTCTCTCTCTCCTGTAGAGTGTAAGCTCTTATGGTCAGTGGGGTCCTCTCTCTCTCCTGTAATGTGTAAGCTCTTATGGTCAGTGAGGTCCTCTCTCTCCTGTAGAGTGTAAGCTCTTATGGTCAGTGGGCTCCTCTCTCTCTCCTGTAGAGTGTAAACTCTTATGGTCAGTGGGGTCCTCTCTCTCCTGTAGAGTATAAGCTCTTATGGTCAGTGGGGTCCTCTCTCTCCTGTAGAGTGTAAGCTCTTATGGTCAGTGGGGTCCTCTCTCTCCTGTAGAGTGTAAGCTCTTATGGTCAGTGGGGTCCTCTCTCTCCTGTAGAGTGTAAGCTCTTATGGTCAGTGGGGTCCTCTCTCTCCTGTAGAGTGTAAGCTCTTATGGTCAGTGGGGTCCTCTCTCTCCTGTAGAGTGTAAGCTCTTATGGTCAGTGGGGTCCTCTCTCTCCTGTAGAGTGTAAGCTCTTATGGTCAGTGGGGTCCTCTCTCTCTCCTGTAGAGTGTAAGCTCTTATGGTCAGTGGGGTCCTCTCTCTCCTGTAGAGTGTAAGCTCTTATGGTCAGTGGGGTCCTCTCTCTCCTGTAGAGTGTAAGCTCTTATGGTCAGTGGGGTCCTCTCTCTCTCCTGTAGAGTGTAAGCTCTTATGGTCAGTGGGGTCCTCTCTCTCTCCTGTAGAGTGTAAGCTCTTATGGTCAGTGGGGTCCTCTCTCTCTCCTGTAGAGTGTAAGCTCTTATGGTCAGTGGGGTCCTCTCTCCTGTAGAGTGTAAGCTCTTATGGTCAGTAGGGTCCTCGCTCTCTCCTGTAGAGTGTAAGCTCTTATGGTCAGTGGGGTCCTCTGTCTCTCCTGTAGAGTGTAAGCTCTTATGGTCAGTGAGGTCCTCTCTCTCTCCTGTAGAGTGTAAGCTCTTATGGTCAGCAGGGTCCTCTCTCTCCTGTAGAGTGTAAGCTCTTATGATCAGTGGGGTCCTCTCTCTCCTGTAGAGTGTAAGCTCTTATGGTTAGTGGGGTCCTCTCTCTCTCCTGTAGAGTGTAAGCTCTTAAGGTCACCGGGGTCCTCTCTCTCCTGAAGAGTGTAAGCTCTTATGGTCAGTGGGGTCCTCTCTCTCCTGTAGAGTGTAAGCTCTTATGGTCAGTGGGGTTCAATTTGAATTTAGAAAGATCTGCTCCATCTGTAGTGCTTATGTATTTTACTATAGGGTCTTTCATCTGAATGGGGCTTAATCTGGCCCCACGAAACTCAGAAAATGGCTAGATAGATATTTCTCACATCTCCACCATAAGCAAGTACACTTGCATGTCCATACCAAGCATGCGTGTTCTTTTTCTACTTTTTGCTGGGAATAAGTTGATGGCAGACCCTTTAGGTAATTATTTATAACAAAAGATCGGACATGGGCCGATACAACAACTAAAATGTTCCCACACTCACTGGGATGATTTGCCAACATTTTATCCACTGTGCATGGTCAGTTTTTAGGTGGTTTTCACCAAGAATGGATGCTTCTCCTACAGGCATTTCAACCTCTGGGGCAAATAGGACACTCGATTGATTTTTTTTTTACTGGATCTGATTACCATTTGCTTATTTTAATAAGAATTACCGAAATATTCAATTAGACGTAGAATCAACCACTAAAGAATCCAACCTGCGCGCGACTCCACTAGGTAACATTTTCCCCGGCTTGTTTTTAGCAGACACCTGTTCCATATTATAGAAAACAGATGTTTTTTTTTTTTTTCCTCCAATATATTTCAAAACCAGAAAAGAAAGAAAGTCTGTGGTTTCGCTTCTCTTCCACATTTGTGGTACTGCACTTTTCTTCAGAATGAAGTTGATAAGAAAATAAAGCTAACAGTTATAAATTACACGGCTGGCTTTATAAACACCCGCGATTCAAGAGATGGTTTATAGACTATTAACTTCTGATCTCACTTTTACTTTTCAAAATTTCATTCGCACGTATTTAAAAACTCCACTTGATGATACAAGCGCGATAGATGACAGAATGGGGATTAAATCGAAATTTAGGCTACATCATGGAAGACTTGGCAGCCGTTCAACACAAACTATGAATTCTAGACCTGACCAGAAAGTATACAATATATAAAGGGGAACAATGTGCTCCGAAAGTCAATGGACCTGATTTACTGTACATAAAGCAGCTAGGAAAATAGAAATGCGTTGAACTTGCCATAACTAATTTGCTTCTATAGAGCCAACATATTCCGCCACGTTGTCTCCGGACTCACTCCCAACAGATGACATCGGAGGAGATAAGGATTGGGTGACAAGTGACAAGTGATCCATTCCCTCTCGAGGCTGATAAGTCTCTGCTACATGATTATCCATGCGTTATGTACCCATGGAGAACACATGAACGCTCGAACCAAGAAGTTGGGAAAGATAGCTGTTGGCCAAACGAATTTTCGCCCATCAGGCACTTTCAACCGGAGAACCTGGTGGAAACCCTTACAAATGTAAGAAAACTCACAAAATCCATGTTGATGTTTTTCTTGATCAGGCCCAAAGTGGTAGAGATCAACAGTGATGCCAAAACAACAATTAGAACCTAAACGTCCAAGATTCTTTTTGTAATCCGGTATTGAGTAAGAATAATCCTAAAGCTGGATAGCCATGATGTTTCTGGTAGTTCACCATCATAGATGGTCCACCATCAAAGATTCAAGGCCTTATTTTTATGAAGATAGTATGTGTCAGTAGAGTAGACTTTTTGTCCACTTTGTCGCCTAAGAAGACACCAGACCTTTCCTTATTCCATATGGCAACCATGCAAGACAGAGGGCAGGGAAGGAGGGAGATGCAGCTGCATTCTCTCTATCTCAGATGGGCCATGAAGGAACCAGAGAAGGAACTACAGCTCTTAGCTTGCCTATGTGTAGTTGTAGCTTGCAGATACAGAGATTCCACATGGCTCTATGGAGCATATAGAGAATACAGTGCCTCTTGGATGTCCCATATGTAGGCACAGGGGACTAAAGATCAATGTTTCGCCACTGTACAGGATCTATCCACATGACATTTTCATGAGATATAGCACCAGCGGTTCCTTATCCTGCAGCCCTCTAACCGCACACTTGACAACTCTCCAGAAGGTCCAAGAGGTTCCTGGAAAAAGAAGGCGGCCTCCTAGCAGAATTGTCTAGCTTCCCAAGCACCAACCCCTCTGGATTCTCCCATAAACCAGCATTTCCGCAAGGTTTATTCCATGGAATGGGTGTGGAAAACATGTGGCTATCTGGATAAAAAAAATTTGGCAGCATGCTTTTCTTTGACTTTCTTGCCGGATGGGGATTTCCCAAAAATTGGCAGCTATACTAGCTGTTGTGAATATACAATTCCTGCAACCTGCTGATGGGACTTGTAGTTTTGCAGCTGCCGGAGAGCCACAGATTGCAGACCATTATTTTACGATTATACACTAGAACAATTATAAGGATCGGAAAGAGATGACTAAATGTAGCTGGGGAATGTCTAAAGGTATCTAACAATCATATCTTATTAATGGGCAAAAAAAAAAAACAGGTCTTAAAAATATTGAAAATCAATACAAACTACAGAACGATACATTGATCTTTCTTTACTAACGTAAAATTGGAAAAAAAATCTCTTTAAATGCCAAGTGTCACGTCAGACCCCTATCGGAATACCTTACCTTGATTGCCGTTCTCTACTTTCCTCTTCCCACGCATTCTGTGAAAAGATTTCAAAATTAGCTATGGTCGCTGCTAATACCCAGATGGGCATATTTAGGGGATTTATCCTATCCGCAGGGATAAAACACTTGGAACATGGTTTAAAGGACTAAAGTAATGAGGATTTTTCACTTCCCCGCCAACTGTCCCTTGTGTAGAAGTTCTATTTATGGGTAAAGTTGAGGGTTTTTTTATTATTTAGTGAAAAAATATCTTCATTTTTATTCTTGTAGAACCGTCATTGAATGGCAGGAATTCTTCAGTTTTGATATTTTTTGGCGGTGTCCCCTGTTCATGATCCTCTTTGTCACCGCAGAGAAAAGGCTGCGAAGAGCGTCTTTAGCTTTGGAGGACCAATACTGTCCAAAGTCAGATCATTGTCGTGAACGGTAATACGTCTTTTCTCATAGAATCATGGAATGTTAGAGTTGGATGGGACCTCTAGGGTCATTGTGTCTCAGACAGATGTCTGTCCAGCCTCTGTTTGAAGACTTCCATTGAAGGAGAACTCGCCACCTCTCGTGGAAGCCCATTTCACTCATTGATCACCCTCATGTGGTGGTGCTGCAGGAAAATGGAACACCCTAGTGTAAGATTTAGCTGCAGATTAAAGCTGATCTCTGGGGATTTCAGCAGGAGGATACTTTGTGATTAACCAGGGGCATACAGAAAAATAATGAGACCTATAGGAAAAATCCAAATAGGGCTCCTCCCCCAAAAATAATAAATTTGTGGCACATAGGCACAGTAACAGAAGGTCATACTTCTGAGATTGGGAGAAAAGCATGTATTGCAGCATGAGAAAAGTAATTCTATCCCTACTGAAGTCTTTTTAGTGTTCTTAGCCATTACGATACCCCTTTCATGGCCCTCATACAATCCGTATGTTACACCTACTGTGAGTTCCCCAGACAGTATGCCCTCACATGCAAACTACGATGCTGTCTCAGTGACATCAGCAAAGTACGATGCCCCCACATTAGACAATATAGTATGATGCCCCCACACTACCCTCAACATAGTATGATACTTCTCCAGCCTTTCCACAATATTATGCCCTCACAGTGCCCCCAAATACTGACTGACAAACTAAAAACAAAACTACTCACCAAGACCCGTTCCCTCGATGCGTTGCTCTCCGTGATGTGTGTGGACTGAGGTGCCACGCCGTAGGTATGATTTAGTGATGTCATCGCACCTGCTGAATGGAGGAGCAGAGATCCAACGCCTTCCTGCTTCACCAATGAATTCATTCTGAGGATGCAAATACTGTTGACATTGAAAGGCTAGGAGTGAAGTAGTCCCTCAACTCACGGACCCCACACTTTCCACATGGTCCACCACTATTAGAGCAAATCGATTTTAAGCAAATGGAATTTGTTACCTAAATTTTAAGATTCCAGTGAATGCTCCATCTTATTTGGTTCTAGTAGACAGAGTAGGGGTTAAACAACAAAAATGATCATGCTCATCAAGCCCCTCACATGCCAATGCCGCTCCTCACCGATCCTTGGATAATTAGCTAAGGCTAGTTTCACAACAGCGTTCGGCAGGGTTGCGGATGAAAGCCTTCTTCCTTTGTTAAGCCCCACCCACTGCTGCGCCTCTTCCTTCAGCTCCGCCTCTGTCTGCATGCGTCCTGCGTACCCTATCTTTAACATTGGGTATGCAGGACATGCGGATGTATATGCCTCCGCTTGCGTCGTTTTGACACTGCGTTGACCTGCGTCGAACAAAACATGTTGCATTTTGTAGCGGTTGGCGCAGCTTCAAATAGACGCACGCAGAGACATTCCACATACATCCGCATGACCTGCGGACATGGATTTTAGTTTGTCATCAGAGAACAGGTGGGAGCGGCATCAGCAGGAACGGGTGCTTCAATGTACGATTCTGAATACCTGAACAGTATGCAGAGAGCTCCTAAGCTCCCCCTAGTGGTGGCACAATATTATGTTTTATACAAAAAAATAAGAAATTAATCAGCCAAGTATTTCAGTATAATATAATGTTTGATAGATGGGAGTCCCACACCTCCAGAGTGTGTCTACGACCACCAGTAAGTTAAGAGGTGGCTCCACATACAGTAACTCTTTTCATTAATTACTATGGGATTTCGGGATACAAACGAGAGTATTTTCTTTGACTGTAGTCAGAAATACAGCAATGAGAGGAGAGATATTGTACATATGCCGTCATCTCTCCAGTCACTGGTGGCCGGACATCAGCTAGAATGGGGATTTGGAGGACCCCCATCTGGAGATGGAAGCTTTATCACTGGGACCGTCTCCTATCAGACATTTATGGGGAAACTCTTGAAATGATATAGATGAAGTAACCTCTGATCTGAGTGACCTTTGATTTTGCCACGACCTCTACGAACTTGAAATCGACCTAAAATGCCAACATCCTGGATGAGATCATAGTTTCCGTAAACTCGTGGCATTTCTCATAGCTCAGACATATAATGTTGTCAGCCGCGACTTATCAGCTAACTTGTCATATTGGCAACATCATTGTCCGTCGTGTTTGTTTAATTACGCCGGAGCTAAAATAATTTTTACTGGTGGAAATGTACCAGTGTTTAACACATTGATAAAGCCCACGCCTACGGTCACATAGCACGTTGGTGGCAAGCAAGAAGAAACTTGTTAAATTAATGATACTGTTAGTAGAATCCCTGCTGACTACTGGGAGACGAGCATAACATCTCAGTATGGAAACCAGGCTTGTGATCTGCTGATTATAACACCATCTAGGGCGAAAAGTATATCAGTTCGAATGACCTTCGCGAAAAGTCTAGGGATTCGAATGACCTTGGTGAAAATCACATGGATCTGTAAGGATAGACCAAGATGGTGAAAAAAATGGAGATAGATAGGTAGTTAGATCATTTTGAAAGCAACTTACTTCATTAAAACACTCAATGTGGAGCCAAATCCGATGTCCATTGAATTCCACTGCACATATCAATATAGATAGACCAAACGAGGCCCTGATCAGCCATCTTGGAAAACGGAAATGCCCATACATATGCAGCGCTCATCTGGGCATTCTCAGTTAGCATTACCAACTATGCAAGTGCCATATTAGATAAGGGCAAAATAGGAAATAAGTAAAGAAACAACTTTTAACATGGCCAGAGCAGATGGTCCACAAGAAACACCCAACTAACGCGGAATATAATCCACAGACACTCTGTTCTCCAAAAGTGGCATAATCCAGAGAGACATATCACTTAATAGAAAACGTTGCCACATGGACCGTTACAGTCCTACAATTTGCAGTATTTTTTAGGTTGACTTCAGATCACCAAGACAGGTTGTGCATCTGCAGCCACATGGATGGCTAAGGAAGCCCTTAACATGTGAGAGAGTGAAGTAGGCCAAGATTCAGTCATTGTGGATTAAACCAGTGAGCTAATAGAAAGCTAGGGGACACAAGTGCTGATATTCTGTGCAAATGACCTGGTCACCAGTGGAAGTTGGCTGTGAGACCTGAGGTTGTGGGTGTTGAGGTGGGAATCTGGAGGTTGAAAAACATGACCGCGACCTGGGTAGAGCTGAGGAAAAGGATGACAATCCAGAAAGAGAGCAAGTGAGCATTGCAAGGGAAATCGGGTTTCTCATGTGGGTCTTGAAGGGTATCATGATGAAGACAGTGAGCTAACAAAGTAACCATTAGTGATGTGGTGGCTCTAGTGTTTGGCCATTGATAAGTGGGCCTACAGAGGGTTTCTGTTGGTTGCCACTGAAGCAGTATTGGCTAAAGTATATAATCAGCTCTCTAAATTAATTCTGGCAAGCATGGCGAGCCTGAGAGGGAAACTAGTGATAGATTAGGGAATTATGTCCATGTGAGGCTTTATTTGGGGCCAGTTGAGGGAAAAGAGGCCAAGTGGGTACACTGAAGATAGCCCTCTGGCTTGGTAAGTAGCTACATTGAGGTCTGTTCTGAAAACTTTGGGTTTGGTCTGTTAATAGATTGGACTGAACTGAATAGACATTGGGAGAAGCAGTAGATTGGACTGACTGGAGTAGACATTAGGACTGATGTCCTACTGGAAGCCCCTAAAGGTTAGGACCAAGGTGAGAAGGTTGTCTTACAAAGGGTGTGAATGAATGTGGAGTAGACATGCAGTGTAACCTGGTAGTACAGCCCTGAACTACAGTAAATTGGACTGATTGGAGTAGACATTAGAACAGGTGTCCTAGTATAAGCCCCTAAACATCAGTGCCAAAGTGGGAAGGTTGGCCTACTATTGGTGTGAGTGAATGTGGAGTGAGTTTGAAGTCTAGCCTGATAGTACAACTGTTAAATATAGTATAGATTGACTGGAACAAACATTAGGACTGGTGTCCTGGTGGAAGTACTTAAGAGTGAGGGCAAAGGTGTGAAGGTTGCAATATTATTGGTGTGAGTGAAGGTGGAGTGAGTCTGAAGTGTACCCTGATAGTACAGCCTTAAACTACAGTAGATTTCACTGGCTGGAGTAGATATTAGGACAGATGTCCATCCTAAGTGAAGCCTCTAAGAGTCAGGGTGAAGATGGAAAGGTTGTCTTACTACTGCTGTGAGCGAATTTGAGGGAGCTTGAAGTATAGCCTCATAGTACAGCCTAAAACTACAGTAGATTGGGCTGACTGGAGTAGACATTAGAATGGGTGTCCTTGTGGAAGTCTCTAAGAGTCAGGGTGAAGATAGGAAGGTTGTCCTACTATTGGCATGAGTGAATGTTGAGGAAGCCTGAAAAGTAGTCTGATAGTACAGCCCTAAACTACAGTAGATTGGACTGACTGGAGTAGACATTAGAATGGGTGTCCTGGTGGAAGTCTCTAAGAGTCAGGGTGAAGATAGGAAGATTGTCCTACTATTGGCATCAGTGAATGTTGAGGAAGCCTGAAATGTAGTCTGATAGTACAGCCCTAAACTACAGTAGATTGGACTGACTGGAGTAGACATTAGAACGGGTGTCTCGTCGTAAGCCCCTAAGAGTCCGGTCAAGGTGAGAAGATTACCCTACTCTTGGTGTGTTTGAATCTGTGGTGGGCCAGAAGTGTGGCTTGATTGTCCCGTAGGGAGAGTGCCAGTTTTTTATAGATTGAATGGTGAGAGAGATATGAGATCGAAATGGATTTCCTGAATCACCAGCACCATGAGCCTCTTCATAATTTATGTCCTCAAATTCTAAAAATGGACGAGCTGGAAAGTGCAAAACGATCAACCTGGTGCAAATCATCTTTTCCACGGTAGATTACGGAAATCCCCTAAGGACGGAAAGAGAGGAAAGTCCATGGTCAATTCTAAGCAAATTTGACACATTGTCAAGCAGAACTGAAATACTGACCCACAAATAAAAACAAATATGGGATTAACCGCTAACAAACATAAAGTCCTCCCGCGTATATCCTCCCCTCACAAAAGCCTCATTATAAAATGACAAATATGCGCTTTTACGATGCTGCCGAACAAAGAAAATAAACAAAATGGTGAGCCGCCTGCCAGAGACTCATCTGTAGGGCACATTTGTATCCACAGAGGAGAAGTTACACGCGACAATGCTCTATTATGCAGGAGGTGCTGCCAAGGCCTCGGGCTTTGGCACCTCGTCAGGATGATAGAGTAGCTAAATTATAAACAAGGCTATATGTGAGGTTATAAAAGTCTGAGCTCAATATGTGTCATTTTATAGACGCTCCAAGCATGCAACTTCTGAGAAGAGGGCCTTTGTTTTCATCAAGTAATGCTGGATATAATTGTATACTTTACTGACGAATCTCCCTTAAAGGGGTTATCCAGGATTAGGAAAAAAGGGTCTTTTTTTCAGAAATAGCGCCACTTTTACTAAAGGCTGTGGCCGGTACTGCAGCTCTTCAAAAATTAAAAGGGTTAGTGCCATCTTTATATATGGGTATTGTCGAATACTGCTTCTAAATATGAGCAGTTTTCCAATTTAAAATTTTCAGTTGTTTTTGAGATGTTAATAGTTTTCTTTTGTTTACATCTCGTTGCTTCGGAGACCGACCACCGCTGCTAGACAACAGAACATTCCCAGTGCTTACAAGCCCTTTTGTAATGAGCTTGTAAGAAGTGTTTTGAAGCAGGCTGAGATCACTGGAGTGCACTGTTACCTACTAATCCTTTCCAGCTTCAGCGCACTGCTTCAAGCTAAACAGCAGTGGTGGTCGGTCTCCAAGGCAACAAGCTGTAAACAAAAGAAAAGTGTTAATATTTCAGGAACGGCTGAAAATTTTAATATGCAATAAATTGCAAAAGTGTTTGGTTTCACAAGCTCTATCCAATAATATCCATTTATGAAGATGGGTAAAAACTCTTTAAGGTTTATTCACCTTAAAGGGTTTTTTATCCATCTTGCTGAGCTGCAATACCTGATTTAGAGGAAGACAAGAGTGATACTCTTTTTGAGAAAATGGTAGCTACTCCTTACAACCCCTGCAAGACATTATCTAATGCCTCATTTAGTCTACAATCGAAGAGTCTCCATGAAAGCTGTAGAACAACCAAATCTCTGGAAATTATTGATCTCAAGCGAGTAGCCATGCCCTTAAAGCAGGGGTGTGGAACCTTTTTTCTGCCAAGGGCTTTTTGAATATTTATACCATTCTTCGGGGGCCGTACAAATCGTGGGCTAACTCCTCCCACAAGGTTCTTTGCAATTCCAGGCTTTGCCCATAAACAAGAGTGGTGCTGTTTCTGGGAAAAGAAAAGCCAACCCTTTGTTCTAATATTCAACAATCAACCGTCCCAAATGAACATTATTTTTTTTTTTATTTTACCTTTATTTAATGAGCAAAAAAAATAAAATAAAAATCTAAATAAAAGAGCAAATTCAGTCAACAGGTGGAAAGTGAGTCATAACTTTTCATTTTCTTTTAATCATTTGACTATAATGTTCTTTTTCATTTTTGTTTACTTTATTTATTTTTATTTTATTGAAATGAAATCAAAATGATTTTGTTACCATACTTTTTTTTTGTTTTTACATTTTTTGGTAATCTATTTTTTTTAAATCTAAACATTATTCCAAAGATTCAACGTTCCATCTAAATATTTAAATTACAAAATCCATGAATTTACTTTTTTAGCTAATTTTGTTAATTATAAAAAAAAAAATGGTAGAAAACAGCTGTCAAAATAATAGATCTAACCAAAAAAAAAGTTTGGTTTTGCTTAAGTGGTGGCCGTCGTAGCACAATTCGGAGGAAAACAGACACATAAAGTAGTGAAAGAACCTTTGTTTTCATCATAATCATAGCAATAAATAGGATCACTTACTGTAACTAACACTCTTCCTCGCCTGCTCCTGACTTGAGACACTTTTTTTGGCCAGCAGCTGGTATGTTTAGTTTTTGTCTCTTCCAAAAAAAAATAAAAACATTTTTACATTTTTTTTTATTTTTGGTTCTTTGATGTGAGACAGCAGCGGTAACAGGCCGTGAAGAGAAATAGCAAACATGAAGATTGTTCAAAGCCTCTTTGGGTCACGAGGAATGTCAGATATATCAATAATTGTAATCCGACATTTCACGATGGTCATAGTTGGTCTGGAAACTGTTTCGTGTTGTTTGCTTGTTCTAGACCCAGACGAGTTTGCCCGCCCGGCTGGAGTGTTGAGGATGGTTGGCATGCACATGCCTCAGGCAGGAAGGGAAAAGTGTTGTAAAAAAAAAGATTAATTATTATGGACAGGAACACGTTGTAATTCTACTACCCCCACCGCACCCGCACAACAATTCCATGTCTACCTCGTGACTCAGTAGGCAAACATCCACTATTTTGGGAACAAATGAGCAAGCACTAACTCATTGCTTCCTCAGTGGAAGAACAACCACTGGTGGATTCACGGTGCATTTCGGTGGCCCATTGAGAAAGTCTTTTCACACCAATAAGATAAAGCCCACCCACTGGTGACATAGTTAATTTAAAGGGTTTTACAGAGGTTAAAATAATGTCTCACTTTATTGGTCCTGTCTCGAGACACCAAAAATGATGGATCCAAATGGGACCAGAAGGTAGAGACCGGTTAAGCGTTAGAACTGGAGCTCACAGAGGGTAAATATTACTTCTTCTTCAACAAGTCTGAACCCATTCAGCCCCCTGGACAACCTCTTGAATGTTGGTCAAAATCTGCTGGCTAGACTTTGGCAAGACTGGTCAACCAGAACCATCCAATGTGTATGTTGAGGTCTCTGTTGGAGCAATAGCAACAGCTATAGCTTATTTTGGAGGGACCATGTTAAGCAGACAGCAGATGTGTTTTGTAGTTCCTCTAGATTGTATTGTATGACCTCTCATTTGACTTTTTTGTGTCCTGTAATGGTCTAAGTTTTGATGAAGAAGATAACGGTTGCTTTATGCCCCAACCAAAATAGCTCATTTTCCCACAATGTCTTAATGCTGAATAATTCTGCTGAAAACTGAAATTTTCAACAGTCTTGACTTTCCCTCTATGGTGTGTATTGGTGCCTTTCCTAAGCTCTGCTGCTATCGCCAAGTGGCGGGATGCTCATGTTCTATATGGCAACAACTTTAGTTCTGTGCCCTCTGTGTCTTGTAATTCTATCCGTGTTGGGAGATCAAGAGTTGACTTTTGTCAGTGTTTGCTTCCTCCTATTCGGCCTGAGCAGACCTGCAAGCTATTTAAGCTCCTAAAAGCCTGCTTTCCAGTGCCAGTTATAATTTGACTAGCTCCTGAACATCTTGGTTTCCTGCTTTGCTTCCCAGTTGACATTCCTGACTTTGAACTCAGCTTGTTTTTTGACTAATATCCTGCCTCACGATTTTATCCCTGCACTGACTCACTCTCCTGGCCCATTCTTCTTGCCAGCTTGCACCACCGAACAGCAGCTAACTCTGTGGCTCCAGCCTAGGAGACCATGTCTAGATTCCTGTTTAGAGGTTAAAGGGTGAAGGTCAGAAAAACCAATGGGATCTGGAAGGCAAAGCACCAAGCCTATTCATTGTAGCCGTCTACTGAACTGCCAGGTGACCACAAACAGCGTTCTTGTTACACTTAGTTCCCTCTTTCTTATTGACATGTACTGTACATGTACATTTGGATATATTTGTTGGGGAGAGGAATGGTTTGGGGGATATAACTGGTGGAACATAATTTCTTCCTGGTGGCTAAGTACAACACCATCCATATCCTGGTGATGGTTTTGGGATTTATTTATCAGCGACCTAAAATGATAGAGCTTATCACTGGTGGTCCAGTGGGACTCAATCCACATTCTGAAAGAGACATTTTGAAAAAAACATAATAAATAATCACATGCTAACTATGATACACAATTGGTCAGACTATGGTGGATTAGTGGGACTCTGTCAGGCAGCTGGGACGGGGTGGGATGTCGCCTTCTGGGGTTGGGACCAGAGTGGTTCCCGCCTTGCCTGTGTACTCCGTTCCAGGAGACCAGCCTCAGGGCATGGAGTGATTAGGAGGTGGGACGCCATCATTCCCAGCTCTGACGCTATGCAGGGGTCCCGGGAGGCCAGGTTCCCAAGTGACATCTGCTGCCAGGAGACATGGGATGCTAGGTCTCCTGCTTTAATGTGATGGGAAGTTCCTCTCCCTCTGTCTTCCTCACCCCTTCCTCTGTCTCTCCGGCCAGAGAGTGGAGATTGGGCGTTACCTCAGCCATGTCAGGTGATCCATGAAAGGGATATTTAAGCCTGCCATATCCGCTTGCTCACTGCTGAATATTCCATTGCACCTCAGTGGTATGGTTGGTAATTCTTGGTGAGTGTTTCTTTGGTTTGTCTCTGGCTCTGGTATATTGTGCCCTCTGGTTCCTACATCCCTGTTTATGATCCCTGACCTTCCAAGTTTGGTTTTCTAGGTTCTCCTCTGCCTTACCGGCATAGATTATTGGTGTGTTTGACCCAACTGTGGCCAGTGTGCCCAGCCACCAACCACCTTGTTTTTTTTGGCACCTGTGAAGATCTCCCTCCCTTTAGCGGGAGTGGGTGAAGAATATTCCCGCCCCTCAAGGATGTGCATAAGTTTGACGACTTGTGCCCAGGGTGTCTGGCATACTGCTATTGTTGGCATTCAGTCCTGTCATCTGACCACTACTCGAGGGTTACAGACTCTTAATAACATGTCCTAAACTTTACATTGTTCACATTGGTCAAACGATGTTTGGCAATTAGCTCTCCACAAGATAAATAGATCACGGGGCATACCCAGATGAGCTGTAAATTGTGCTGGAACTCAGTAGAAAGCATTTGAATTCCCTACAGGGCAAAATAGGTATTACACACCCTATTGAAACCATTGAGCTGTTTATCTAATACACAATACACCTAATGTTGGGTCCTGCAATATGAAAAGTTTGTACTTATGTCATTTATTGAATGCGCTGGCTTGATCCATACTATTTTTAATTCTGAATTTTGCCCAAAACTGTCAAAAACGTTTTTATAAATTATCCCAACACTGCACATAAACCTCTACCTCTTTATATGTTTTTAGAAATGAAATCATAGACCCTAGCTTTTTTTTCTGAATTTTTTTTAATTGTTTTTGTGAATATTTTTGACAAGAAGAAATACGGAAGGCTGCATTTCTTAAAGTAACATGGGAGCGGGAAGAAAGAGATTAATTACATCAGCTGTTATAAAACTGCTACTGACTAGATTATGGGTTTTTGTGGGATTCTGAAACTTGATGGTTTCCCACATTAAGTCCCAGGTTACCAGTAGAACTTGGCACAGGTGGCCGCATTTAAGAAACATGCAACTTAAGCCCATATCAACCTCAAGTTAGGAGGATGTTAGGGGAAAAGGGACTATCGGTGGAAAAAAAAAGAGAATGGAACAATTGTAACGTATGAGTGTCAGGGTTCATGAGATGAGGTCAACATTCCAGATGAGTATCAATCAAGCGTTTTCTTTTTGAACTTCCAGTAGAATGATAAAAATTGGTCCTTATAGGCAAATAATGTTACAGGTCATCTAAGTAATGTGTTCCGTATGTTTTCACTTTTTTCCCATAGATATTGCATAGGTATTTTTCTAACAATGTAGTGTACAGATAAGTAACGTCTAGTGTTACATCTGTCGTAAGGTTTGCCCTAGTTTAGAAAGGTGAAAAATTTAGGATATTTCTAACTGAAAAATGCCCTGTGGGAGAATCTAATTCTACCTTGTTAGGTGGTTACATTCCGAGTCCCCAGGGTGCGTTTGGGCTATCATGTGGATGTCCCTACCATAGGCTAGGAGTGATTGAAGCCAAAAAAGAAAAGAAACAGGAAAAGGGACGGCACTACCCTCCACATTTAAGACCTTCGACTCCTATGCACATTAAGTGCTTTTAAAGCAGCAGTTCCGATTCCACCTCAAGCCACCGGGTGCTCCTCCAGGAAATAACATGAAGATCAACTTGTAACGAAGAAAAAGAAAGTAAAGCACTCACCGGTCAGAAGCTTGACTTGACTTTATTAGAAATCCATTAAAATTTTCATGGCCGGGAGAGTGAACAAGGAGCTCGTGTGAGCAGAGTAAGAACGACGGCCGTTTCGCGCACTCTCTGCACTTCCACGGGTCTGTACAGACCCGTGGAAGCGCAGAGAGTGCGCGAAACGGCCGTCGTCCTTACTCTGCTCACACGAGCTCCTTGTTCATTCTCCGGCCATGAAAATTTTAATGGATTTGTAATAAAGTCAAGTCAAGCTTCTGACCGGTGAGTGTCCTCCTTTCTTTTTCTTCGTTAGGAGTGATTGAAGATAATCACAAATTTGTATCTATAGGAGAAATGCAAGGTCTATCTGGACCACCAGATACGGTAACTGTAGATTTTTTCGGTGAGTATCTTATACATTAAAAGACATGTATTTTCAGAAAATGAGAACATTTCCTTGTCTAATTCATCTTTTTGTGAAAAATGTATTTTCATTTTTTGTATTTTTCATTTTTGGCAATGTTTTTATTTTTTTTTACAATTTGCGCAAAAACAAAAAAATAGAAATCTTGCAATTACAATTACCACTCTGGCCGCTGGGGGTAAATTTAGACTCATACTTGCTGTCCTTTAAAGAAGAGTTATCATCAGCAGTCCCCTTATCAACAGAGGCAGAATTATAATGACAGGTACCATCTCTATACATAGCAGATAATGCAGGATCCAATAATAACAATAGTCAATGTCACAGCTGACTCTGGCCCTCCTCCCTTCAAAATGAACTTTGCACATTCTCATTAGATGCTTCAGTACAAAATATAAGGGAGGAGTCTGTCTATTGCTGCAAATGTGCGTGTGAATTTCCTGATAAAACAGGAAGTTAAAGTCTAAAAATGGCCCTATTGGTCGGTGTAACAATTGCAAGGTCTCTAATACAGATCGTAATATGGGAAAAAAATACATTTATAAAAAATACATTTAACACAAAAAAACTAATTTATATAATAATAATCCCTTTTATGGGCCCCAAACTCCAGCAGAACACATCACTAATTGAAGTCATTCAGCGTAAGACAGGAAAAACATACCTTAATGTGAATATCTTCCTTGTACTAAGAGGCATCCTTCTTTGTAGTAGGAAAAAGGTGCCAAAAGAGAATTTAATGTTCCTTGTATGTCTGCAGTAAATTTTGTTTTGATCCCATTCTAAGGTTTATACTTTGGTGCCCTATTGGGCCTATTAAATACAAGTTAAAAATGAAATAAATGTGCCTAGTATACACAATAAGGAGGCTCCCAACTGATGAAGACTGCTGCCACTTTACCTCAGGTATATACGCAAAACATTATTATTATTATTATTTATTATTATTTATTGTTATAGCACCATTTATTCCATGGCACTTTACATGTGAGGAGGGGTATACATAATGAAAAACAAATACAATAATCTTGAACAATACAAATCACAGATTGGTACAGGAGGAATGATGACCCTGCCCACGAGGGCTCACAATCTCCAAGGGATGGGTGAGGATACAGTAGGTGAAGGAAGAGCTGATCATACAGCAAATTGGTGGAACGAGGGTTACTGCAGGTTGTAGGCTTGTTGGTAGAGGTAGCTTTTCAGGTTCCTTTGAAGGTTCCCATGGTAAGCGAGAGTATTCACTCCACCCATCAGCCCAAGGGTGCATTTAATTAGCTCTGATTCCTACCAACTCATTTAAATGAGTGGGTTTGTAACCCAGGAGATGCATGTTTGCCCATTCACACTATAGGCTTTAAGCCCAAGAGAGACATATTTTAGATGATAGGACCCATCAGAGAGGTGTCACCTTGTCGCTGTTGACGGGCTCACACGAGTTGGACAATTTACGAGCTAAGAACCTTAATTTTTGTAAGTTGCTCCGTGACGATAGGGCTCACAATGCGATCACTCACTATCACTGTCAAGTTCTCCCATTACTCCTCCTATGGCCAGGCAGAAATTGTGTTCCTCTACCCTGAGAAACGGTCTTTGTTGATGCCAAATAATGCACAGTCTCTAGAGGTCTCTCTTGTCTCTCAAGTCATTTTGCTCCTCCTCCTGGTTGATTCTGTTTCTATTAACTCTGTGGCACCTGGTGGCTTCTTGAAGGGCGTCCACCACTTTGCCATAACATAACATGAACATAAGGCGTAATTTACACTATCAAATATCTATGTAAAACATGGCATAAGAAAAAGAAACGCAAAGTATACTTCTGGGGCCACCCTTCCATGACACCATATGCAATATTTCGTAGTTCTATGGCTCATCATATTGGGGCGTCCAAGCAAAATTCAACGTACAACTAACCCTACTTATACCCCATGCCTTTTTGACATGTTGACTTTGACTTGAGCATGCATAGGACTTTGGAATAGGCATTTTTCTCCCCTCACCCAAGGCATGAGCCCCTTCTGCTTCTTGTTTTTCGCGGAGTCTTCCAGTATGGTTTAATATTAATATTCCTCTACATAACAGCTGTGAGGACATGATTCGACAGGATGCCATTATTTCATTTACAGTAAAATCAGGCACCCTGGGTGTTGGCTTTCCCTGATATTCCGAAACCTTGTCAGAAAGTGCAGTAAATATTGGAAAGGCAGACTTTTACAGAGGAACACCACGACTATAAAACAGTGGGGGATTAAAGGTTTAAGTTTTAGTTTGTACTCTAGGCGAAAACACCTGGATATCGCTCGTCTTGATTCCACCAGGCAGACTTCAAGTGTGGACTTGCTCAGTGACTCCGGGGGAATACAACGCCAGTTATAAGCCTCCACAGCCCTCCAATAATAGGAAACTCAAACTTGTCAAGGGGGAGGGAAAAGACGGTAACGAAGGAACAGGAGAAAGCACAAGAAGAAATGTTCTGCCTCTGTTAGACCATACGCAAATTTCTTGTACAAAAGGGAACTGCCATTGTTTTGGCGTCCTCAAATCTAGGGGTGTAGATATAGAGGGTATGGAAATCGTTTGGATTCTGGTGCCTAATGTCCTTCTGACACTACGAACCAATTAATTTTTTGCATTGTTTTTCTAAGTTACTTTTTTTTCCATTAAAGCTTTTTTTGCCCCAAATTCTTCATAGTGGCACGCAGGTCCCAAAAATTTTTGCGCAAGTTTTTTTTGTCCCACGTTCCACTAAAATGTTTGAAAATTTACAGGCGTACATAAAATTACGGCAGGGTGAAAAGAAAAGTTTTGACCAAAAATTTTTGCCAACTTTTTTAAAAATAGGTAATTGATGAAGCAGGAGAAAACATCTCGATAGTCCAAACATTGTCCATAAAGACGAACTTAAAAAACAGGTGAACATATATAAAATAGACTTTAAAAAAGGCACAAATTGAATGAAGAAAATTTTTTTAGAAATATGTTGTGGGCATGGTTTTGCGGCACTTACTTATCTATACCTTTGAAATTGTTCCAGAGAATGAAGAATTTCTACTAGAAAAATTATTGCAATTACACATGTTCTGTTATACACATGTTTATTTCCTTTGCGTGTATTGCGACAACAGAAAAAAGCTGAGAAAAAAAGGCAAATAGGACATTAATTTCACACTAAACCCAAAAAATGGGCTGGACAAAAATGTTTGCGCCTTTGCAAAATTGTGGGTAAGCAATTTTGTTTCAAGCATGTGATTCTTGTTCAAACTCACCTGTGGCAAGTAACAGGTGTGGGCAATATGAAAATCTCACCTGAAAGCAGATAAAAAGGGAGTAGTTGACTCAATCTTTGCATTGTGTGTCTAAGCATGGAGAACAGAAAGAGGAGAAGAGAACTGTCTGAGCATTTGAGAACCAAAATTGTAGAAAAATATCAACAATCTCAAGGTCACAAGTAACCCAAAATCCTTCTGGGAAAGTGTCTTGTGGACAGATGTGACCAAGTTAGAGCTTTGTGGTAAAGCACATCATTCTACTGTTAATTGAAAGCGGAATGGGGTCTACAAAGAAAATAACACAGTACCTACAGTCAAATACGGTGGAGGTTCACAGATGGTTTGGGGTTGTTTTGCTGCCTCTGGCACTGTGTGCCTTGACTGTGTGCAAGGCATCATGAAATCGGAAGATTACCAAAGGATTTTTGGTCACGTTGTAGTGTCCAGTGTAAGAAAGCTGAGTTTGTGTCCTAGGTCATGAGTCTTCCAGCAGCACAATGACTCAAAACATACTTCAAGAAACATGCAGAAGTAGATGAATACTTCAAGAAGCATCCAAAAAATATATTTAAAGTGGACAATCCCTTTAAGGACCATTTTAAAGTGATAGTTACCTCCTTACCCACTTACCAGGTTGAAAAAATATAGCAGCCTTTGCTATATATTCATCCCCCTACTGAGAGGCTATCCTCATGTAACTAGATGCAGATAAGTGACTAAGCTTTCCTTCACTTAAGGCAACCTTTTAGTTGATGCCTTAGCCCCGACACACACAAGCCAGAGCATATGCCATGGTTGTCCCCCCAACTATCCCCTATCATTACCAATTACAGTGGGTGCAGGGACTGCAGTCATTCCTGGGCCCCAGAGCCGTGTAGTGACCCTTTGACCCATATAAGAAGAAAAATACAATTAAAAACTTGCAGTCGTTGGGGGCCCTGATGGAAATGTTGCATTAGAGCCCATGAGTTTCAAGTTATGCCACTGCCTCTAGCTGACATTACCCCACTAAAGACCTGTTTTATTTCTGCAAGCATGAAGGAAACTGCATTAGTAGAGCCTAATGTGATGATTTTCTCCAAATTGTTTGAGTAAATGCTATGCTTGAGACTTTTAAAAAATTTAAAAAATTTAAAAGAGCTCCCCCTCGTGGCTAAAATAATGTGAAAAAAGTAAAAGAAAACAAATATATATAATGATATATATATATATACATATATATATATATATTCACACAGAAAATATGTGTGTAGTGAATGTGAAGCCGTCCCTGATCTTCATTTTACATAGCCCGCCAGCTCCTTGCAAGAAAGCAAACAGCTGCTGGGAGACCTCTGGGAAGGCGGACGGACGTGTCAATGCACATTTTGTATTATAAAGTGAGTGCAGGCATGGCAATAGATATTTATTGGGCCCAGGGGAGCCTGTACTGTACCCGGTTCAGATCTTGTGGCTATAACTTCTTTTGAACAGGGTCCTGCTATGGAAGCTGACAATGATTAACACCAGCAAAAGGCTCTGCCTGTATCCTGGCTCTCAGTAGTCTGGGCGATTTTGAATTTGACTTGTAATTTTTTTTAATTTTATTTCTTCATTATTTTTTTATTACTTTGAGAATTAAGAATATACATCATGTAAAGTGACATATTCATCAATATGGTAGATCTTTTAGTTCTTAAAAAATATAAGAATGTTATTGCTTACTGAGAATCTAAATCACTCTGATTGGCCTCCTTGGGTAGCACCTCCCACTTTTTCAACATGTGATTACATCACATGTCCTGGGAAGAAGTCCAGCCCATGAGGTGCAAATGGGTTTTTGTCATGGCTCGACTCCAGGACTCGATTCAATGATCTTTGGCTCTGGGTCGGTTTCTCTCTCTGCTTGACCACAGCCTGTATTGTCTCTGTCCAACTTCTGCTGATCTTCTTGTCTTTGCTTTGCTGTGTTGCTTCTATGCAGGTGTTTTCACTTCCTTGTTTTGGTTTCTCCTGTTACATCTTAGGAGGGGCGATTTATACTTTCCTGGCACATGCAGTCTTTGCTGGCTATATTCCAAGTTAGATGGATGTTCGGAGTCTCAGCTCCCCTGTCAATGATTATGTTGCTGAGGTTTTCTCTATTGCTTCTCATGCTTTTTGTTTTTGTGTTTTCTCCTTCTCAGCTCTTTTACCATTTTATTACATTCAGGGTCTGGGCGTTTTCATGTGTAACAAAGATCTTTCTGGATCCCTTTCTTTACCTTCCGTCTTCCATTTATGTTTCAGCCCCTCTCTGTGTGCACTTTGTTCTGTTATTGGGGTTTTGGGTTACACTTGGTATAGTTGAGGGTACAGTTAAGGACACTAATGGTCAGCCAACATTGAGTGAGGGCGGCATTGCGTCATTTTAGGGTGGCAACCTCTATGGTCAAGCAGGGAGAAATCAGGGTCAGGTTAGGGATTTTCCTAATCTGTATACGAACCTGTGGTGTACAGGTTTAACATCTCCCCTTGTTTGTTCATCACGATTTAAGTGTTGGGGATCAGTCAAAACAGTTTGTTTGGGGTTGTGGGGTTATCTGAGGGGCAGATAGAGTTGCAATTTGAAACTTCTGGGTCCAATGCAAAGATTTTAATAAGGCTCACACCAAGTACTGTTCTTGAGTTTATTGGCTTGGGACAGACACCTGAACTATGGAGCAACTGGTATCTTCCTCTACCCATAGCTTTGCCACTTGTAGAAGACACTCTGTGGGACATCTGAGGCCGATATACTATGTAAGGGAACCTAGGGCAACCAAGAATGAGTCACATTATGAAGGCTCCTGTTGTAGTCATCCTTTGGGGCATCTCTGAGATTGGCACTCTGAGGGGCACTCCAGTTTCTTTATGCTGCCACTTGAGGCACTGCTTGACGCTTAAGGGGGCACCAATGGAGGCATCTAAGCTTGGTTTCCTGGGCTGCTATTCTTCATTAAGCACATGCTGTCATGTGTTCACAATAGACATTACTGACACAGGTGTTGAGGCTTGGAAATAGAAGAGGGTAGAAGACAAAAAAAGAGAAAGCATCAGAGAACCGGCCCTAGTGGCAGTATAGGTATTTGGAGGGCCGAGGAAAAGTGAGTCGGCTCTTAAAATAAATCCTGAAAAATTGCTTAAAAATGCTAATAAGACTCTTCCTATTCATTGTTATCATATTGTAAAACCTTTTAGTTATTCATATGTACAACTTCTTTTAGAGTTTTTTGTTTCCATGTTTAAAAGCCGGAGGTCGTTTTCCTGTTGTGGCTTTGCTTTGACTTCAGTTGTCCCATCTGTTGCGTTTCGCTGGCGTCTGTAGTTTATTCTACAGCTAGTGAGTGGCTTCGCGAAGAATGAACATGCTACTTCTTTTAACCTTGTCACGGTTTACGAAAACTGAATCAATTCAAGGAGGAAACAAAAAGACTGAAGATGTGCACAGCAATGTCTTTTTAACATTGCTGTGCACTATGTTCTTTTTTTTGTGATGCTTTTTCTGGGGGAATCCTGAATCCAAGCATGCTTGCTCATTACTAATTGACACCTGATTCCAGGTATTTCCAACAATAAGCAAGCACCAATCTTTTATTTGGCATATTCTCTGTAATTTATGTCCTTATGTTCACTTGAGGGCCAAACCTATCATCCAACATAGATCATGGATGTTCTGCATGTGTATCCACACCCGAGCTTCAGGAGCCCCTATTCAGCTTTCTCCATCCTGATGAAATTATGACATATTTTGGAAAACTTCTCTTCTCTGCTCTTTTACAAAATTATTTCATCTGAGCGGGAAAAAATTTGTTCCAGATTTTTATGAATCAGGTGTATGTTTCTGATATTACCACAATATCAGATTTCTGTTATATGTAAGGGCGACACAATTCACGGGAAAGAAACGCAAGATGATGAGAAAAGCAGATATAGGTTACACAGAAGAGAAGGCTGGAAGGATATGTGAGTGGGAGTCACACGTCTGAGCTTTCGCCTATCCAGTTGTAAGTAATTTGCAGGTTTAATCATAGTGATATTAAAGGGGTTCTCTGGTTTCGAAAATGAGCAAAAATAGAAGTAATTAGATAAGGAACAGTAAGTTTCAAAATCTCTATTAATTTGCTGGAGGACTTAGTACATATATCATTACAAAAGTGACTTGTTGACTTTTATTAGTACCTCATTTGACCTGCGGGGGTGCTGTAGGGAAACTGAGTAGTTACAATTTAGAGCTGATTGCTAGAGATCTCATCAGCAGGAAAACTTATGATCCTCGTTTTTTAGAGCAGACTTTTCCCCAAAAGAGATCGTAAAATTTTTATTAAATTTCCTTACATGTGAAAGATTTATTCCCAACCCCAATATAGGTGATACCGGAGATCTGAATGTTAGAATGGAGGGGTATACCGGTAGTCGGAAATTTCCGGAAGTCATATAATATGCCAATTGCCTCTTCTGAGAAAAAGAGGACTTAAACTCTATAGCGCCACCTGTTGGAAGTAGCGATCCTACAAGTCACAATCAACCCTTTAACGAGTCTTGCAATATGACTTAGGATAAAAGCCAAATCAGTATCTCAATTCGCAGACACGGTGTTTCGGGCTGTTGGCCCTCATCAGTGCAAAGCATGAGAACTAATTTGGCTAGGTGAGAGGCTCTGGACTGGGGTCTAAGGGGTATCGTTTCTCCTTATGGAGAGTGACATACCAAACTAGTTCTCATGCTTCGCACTGACGAGGGCCAACAGCCCGAAACACCGTATCTGCGAATTGAGATACTGATTTGGCTTTTATCCTAAGTCATATTGCACGACTCGTTAAAGGGTTGATTGTGACTTGTAGGATCCCTACTTCCAACAGGTGGCGCTATAGAGTTTAAGTCCTCTTTTTCTCAGAAGAGGCAATTTGCATATTATATTTCCCAGAGGAGCATTGCACGGCGAATAAGCCTCCTTACCTCGGAAGTCATATAGACAGTGAATGGAGCTGTGTTACCACTCCTGGCTTTTTTTTATGATAAACACTTTCAATTCCCATCTTTTTTCTATAGCACTGTGTTGCATCATTCCTCTGAGGTTCCTCCAGAATATTTTGACAACTGGGCAGTACTACTTCCAGTGGTGTAACTAGAGTCCCATGGTGCAAAATTTGGACCTGGGCCCCCACTTTAATTTGATCGGATGTGATGGTGCTTGTAGCATTCTAGACTCTATGAAGACATAAGTTTAATAGTGTCCCCATCATGGTGCATTCCTGTAATAATGTCCTTGCCTTTTTTTAGTAAAAATGTCCCCCATCCTGGACCACTGCATTGTATGTCCCCTGTTCTGGGCCTCTTATTGTAATAATGCACCCACACCTGGTATAATGTCCCCCATCATGGTAGTCCTTCTTGGTATAATGTCCCCCATCCTATAATAATGTCTGCCATCTTTGGCCCCTTCCTGGTATAATGACCTTCATCCAGGGCCCCTTCCTGGTAAAATTACTTGTGTCCTGGACCCCATTCTGGTTTAACGACCCCCATCCTTGGCTCTTTCTTTGAATAATGACCCCCATTCTTGGCCCCTACTTGTATAATGTACCCTGTTCTGGACCCCTTACAGTGATAATGTACCAAAACTTGGTATAATGTCCCCCATCATGGGCCCCTTCTTGGTATAATGTCCCCCATCCTATAGTAATGTTCGCCATCCTGGGCCCCTTCATGGTATAATGACCCCACTCTTGGACCTCATTCTGTTATAATGACCCCTATATTGGACCTCATTCTTGTGCATTCACCTCCATCCTGGGTTCTTTCTTCGTATAATGACCTCCCCATCCTGGGCCCCTTCCTGATATAATGTCCATTCTATTTTCCAAATTATAAAAAAAAAAAATTCTTCTTCTTACTTTCCTATGCTCTGCAGCATCCTCTTCGGTGTGCCTCGGACACACATCCAGTAGGTGCTGGCGTCGGCGGGTCCCTCACCCTCTCCTGGGCCCCATCGCAGTCGCATTCTCTGCAACCGCGATAGTTAAGCTCCTGACCACTTCCCTTTTCAAAGGCATGTGTCTCAGCACAGTTTGGATTCGTAAGCTCTGATTGGACAGTGTTTGGATTCGTAAGTCCTGATTGGACAGTGTCTGTATGAACACGCCCCCAAGGACTTCACGTATAAACCTCCAGGAGATATGAGAATTCTAAGAAAAGAGGCACCACAATTTTAGAAAATGGAAAGGTTTTAACCTAATCTTTCTCAATGGCCTCCACCGATTTTGATGCATTGCCCCCTTCTAAATTTCGACCAGTGCTTACAAATTGCTGATTGGTTGATCTTGCTGGTAGTTGTAGTTGTCCAAGACCTAATCTCAAGTAACAAGACACAGTATAGCAATGTTATGATAGAAGTCCCCAGACTTAATTCCCGAAGCGAAGCGATATCCGTGAAATTCCGAGGTCACATGTCGCCCCTGCATTGGCCTCCACAGGGTTAATGATAGCTTTTATGCTTTTTGTAACCTAAAACCAAGTACAGAAAGGAGACTGGAGCCTGACAAAAGATTGTTGGAAGCCAATAATACCACATAGCCTTCCTATAAACAATCCTAACAAAGCTCCGAGCTTGCCATCTGTTTTGTATCATTTGGATTAATGTTTGCAATCCATATTAGAACAATGGGCCTTCTAAGCTACACACTTTGTAGTTTGGTTTGGTTTTCAAGGTTTTGTTGTTTTTTTTTTAATTTTTGTTCATTAAACTTTTCCAAAATGTGTCGCAGATTAAGGAAGGAATTCCAAAATATTTTAAGTTTTGATTTACAAAAATGTGAAATTTTTGTCATTATCGTTTTATTATTATTAGTATTGTTACTATTATTATTACTACCACTATTTGTCAATTCTTCATTATTTCTTGGGGTTTTTTTGGGGGGGGAAATTTTGTTTTTGTATTTTAATTGTGTTTATGAACTGTTTTAGGTATTTAAAAAAAAAAAAATTACATTTTAGGACTATCTGCACCATTTCAATTTCCGTCTTAGATTTGTTGACGATTTTGCACCGTTAAGATCAATGAGGAAGTCAAAATCAGCAAGAAGAAAACGATTATCGCTGATTTAGCAGAAATAAAAATATTTTCATGTTTTAAGTGGAAAAAAACCTTTGCTAAATGAAAAAAAAATGATAAAAAAAAAAAATGACCCTTAGATTTATATTGTTGATTTTGGTCTATGACTCCGATCAAAATCGGACTTGTCCATGTTTTTTGTTGCAGTTGTAGACCAGTCGTTGCGCAAATATAAAAAAATTAAAAAAAAAGTTATAATAGGTAAAAACATGGATTCAAAAGTACATGGAAAAAATGGATGTCTGAATGAGGTTTTAAAGGGGTTGGCCAGCCTTAGGGAATAAATCTGCAGTCAAACTTTGTGTCTGCAGACTTGTGAATCCTCGCATCTCGCGCACTGCGTGATGTGAGGATTCACTGGTGCCAGGAGAGGCAGGGCGTGATCGCAAGTATGTGATCTGCATGTATGCGGTCACATGCCAACTAGACGTGCAGCCTAGTGTATTGAGCGAGGGCAAACACCTCTAGTCGTAATGTGGCTGGAAGTATGCAAATCACAAACTGGAGGCCACATGGCCGCTCACTCCCAGCGTCGGCACTGGGGAATCTTCACATCGCGCAGTGAGTGCAGACTTGTACCCTAATGCCGGACAACTCATTTAATCAAACTTTGCTTCTGGTTTTACAAAAATATTCAGATTAGTCATAATTAGATTCTTCTGCATTCTGTTTTACTGAAAAATTGCTGGCCACCATTTTGGAAAAATTTAAAGAGCTTTCAAGGGGTAAAAAATAGAAAAAAATATATATACTCATCTCTCCCGTCATCTGTCCCGCCATGCAACCCCAATCCGGTCTTCAACCTAACGTTGTCTTTCAGCAAATTTGGCGTCTACATGATACCGTGATATCACGGACCGACACATATCAGGTCGCCTCAGGCCTAGTGAGTAACATTGTGAGACTTTGGACAGGTGAGAGCCAGGGGAACGGGGGTATATCTACATTTATTGTGATCTGTGGTCTGGAGATACCTCCGACCAAAATAAGGTAAATTTGATTTCTATCAAATAAATTCTAATTTCTTATTCAAATTTGTGCGAATCTAATAAGTTTGAATTTCGGCAGATTCACACACCTTGCTCCTCCATATGCCTGGATTTTAGATGAGGTCTTTTTTTTCACAAATTTATATAAAATCTGAAAGCCCGAAAAATTATACTTTACTGTATGTCATAACATGGCACTGCTCTCTCCTAGGGACCAATTTGGTGCCACTATAGTAATTGAAATTATACCAGTACTGTATACAGACCCAAATCTGGGCTCTGGGGACTGAGGTAGGCCTTTGTCTCATATGAGAAGTCCCCTTCTATAAAAGGTCTATAGTTACAAGTTGCACAATATTACTTGATAGGATAAGTCCCGCCCCCGAGGATCAAGGAAACTCCCTTTACGCAGAAATCTAAAAAAGTTTGTAGATACAGCTCACCCCCATCCAATATTTCTGTGTTGTTCAGCCTGGTTTCCTGGGCAATCCACTCCAGATCAAGCTTGTGAGGTTCAAAGTTGAGAAAAGAAGTTTTTCAATCCAGCAAAGTAAATTGATAGCAAAAATACTTTATTATGACATCATTAAAATAGTGCCCATAATACTATTCATGACCGATGACTTATAGGTACGTCATAGTCGTATCCCTACATTTTATGCGGGCTCCAGCACTGAGCCCGCATCTTTCCCTGAACATGATAGCTGATCTGATAGGCGCCCCTGTCACATGATTTTTTTTTCAACACCAAAGTAAAAAATACCCTACACATATTTGGTATCTGCATACTCATACTAACCTGGAGGATCATAATGGCAGATCAGTTTTAGCATTTAATGAACAAATAAAAAAAACAAAATAATCATTGCAGAATTGCCCTTTTTTGCAAATTCACCAAACTCAAAATTTCTTTTCGTTTCTCTTTTCCAGTACGTGATGTGGTAAGATTATTTGTGTCATTCAAAAGTACAACTTGTCCTGCAAAAAAAGCAAGCCCTCACATGGCCATATTGACGGAAAAATAAAAAAGTTTTGGCTCTAGGAAGAAATGGAGCAAAAAAAATGAAAAACTGAAAACTGCCCAGGGGTGAAGCATTTTTGACTTTGCTGGATTGAGAAATCTCTTTTCATCCCTTTAAGCAGGGTAAGTTACAAGTTGCTCAACGTTAGTTAGCATAGTAAGTCCCACCCTTGAGGATCAAGGAAACTGCTTTTGGGCAGGGTTCATCTAAGTCCTGCCCCTTTTAGACTGGAATTTGAAATAATTGTTACTAAAAGCACAGAAAAGTAAAAGAAAATACAACTTTTCATCCCTTTAGGCAGGGTAAGTTACAAGTTGCTCAACATTACTTAATATAGTAAGTCCCGCCTTTGAGGATCAAGGAAACTCTTTTTAGGCAGGGTTTATCAAAGTCCTGCCCCTTTTAGTCTGGAATTTGAAGCAATTGTTACTAAAACACAGAAAAGTCAAAGCAAATGCAACTTTTCATCCCTTTAGGCAGCGTAATTTGCAAGTTGCTCAACATTACTTAATATAGTAAGTCCTGCCCTTGAGGAACAAGGAAACTCCTTTTAGGCAGGGTTTATCTAAGTCCTGCCCCTTTTAGTCTGGAACTTGAAATAATTGTTACTAAAAACACTGAAAAGTCAAAGCAAATGCAACTTTTCATCCCTTTAGGCAGCGTAAGTTACTCAACATTACTTAATATAGTAAGTCCCGCCTTTGAGGATCTAGCGAACTCCTTTTAGGCAGGGTTTATCTAAGTCCTGCCCCTTTTAGTCTGGAATTTGAAATAATAGGTACTAAAAACACAGAAAAGTCAAAGCAAATGCAACTTTTCATCCCTTTAGGCAGCGTAAGTTACTCAACATTACTTAATATAGTAAGTCCAGCCCTTGAGGAACAAGGAAACTCCTTTTAGGCAGGGTTTATCTAAGTCCTGCCCATTTAAGTCTGGAATTTGAAGCAATTGTTACTAAAAACACAGAAAAGTCAAAGCAAATGCAACTTTTCATCCCTTTAGGCAACGTAAGTTACTCAACATTACTTAATATAGTAAGTCCCACCCTTGAGGATCAAGGAAACTCCTTTTAGGCAGGGTTTATCTAAGTCCTGCCCCTTTTAGTCTGGACTTTGAAGCAATTGATACTAAAAACACAGAAAAGTCAAAGCAAATGCAACTTTTCATCCCTTTAGGCAGCGTAAGTTCCTCAACATTACTTAATATAGTAAGTCCCGCCCTTGAGGAACAAGGAAACTCCTTTTAGGCAGGGTTTATCTAAGTCCTGCCCCTTTTAGTCTGGAATTTGCAAAAAATGTTAGTAAAAATACAGAAAAGTAAATTACACCACTTGTTCATTCTTGCTACATAAAAATGTTCTGCTCATGGTACTTGTTCAGCCATGGTCCGATGGTGGAGAGAGGATGGGGTTTTACATTCCATAAGAAAATCTAAAAACAATGTATTCTCCTCACTTAACAAAGAACTGCTGAGTCCAAGCCTTCAGCCCAAACCCACATACTACACGAAGACACTATGACAAATGACAAATGGGAGCTTCACAACAACTCGCCCATTGTTGACTGTGAGCTTCTTTTCTGGCGTTGGTGACATTTTTGTGAACGTGTGGCGCACATTACTTATGCATCACTGCTCTTGGAAAGTTATAGATGACATTTCCAACTCGCTGGATTATTTCACAAAAAGAAAACATAGGATTAGATTCCCAGTTGAGTCTTCGCAATAAATTGAGTAACATGACATGGCAGAGAAAATATGATTATTGTCAACGTAGTGACTTGCGTTCACCCGTGCACCACCATTTACTACCTGGCTGGGGGGAAAGGCCAAAAAAGAGATTATAAATAATAATATATGATGTGTTTACTGTTTAGGTCTGGGAAAAAGTGATCTAGGATCCACTGGCAAATCTGTAACAAGACCCCACTCAACTAAGGGATAGCGACAATACTGATGTATTCCCGTGAGGCAGAAGGGTCTTTGTGTCCCCTGGTTCTAAGCTACGAGGACAAGATTAAAGGGGCCACTGAACTTGCGGATTTAGATAGATGGATAGATAGATAGATAGATAGATAGATAGATAGATAGATAGATAGATAGATAGATAGATAGATAGATAAAAGATACTAGATAGATAGATAGATAATAGATACATAGATAATAGATGGATATAATAGATATATAATAGATAGATAATAGATGTATAATAGATAGATAATGTATAGATAACAGAAAGATAGATAATAGATAGATGATAGATAGATAATAGCTAGATAATAGATAGATAGATGATAGATAAATAGATAATAGATAGATAGATAGATAGTGAAGAGCGAGTCTACTCGTTGCTCGGGTATTTGTAACTCTCTGTCGGAGATTTAGTTTTTGTTGATGCAGCTGCATGATTTACAGCTGATAGACAGCTTGAATACATGTGGGGATTCCCTAGCAACCAGGCAACCCCCACATGTACTCAGGCTGGCTAGCAGCCGTAAATCATGCAGCTGCATCAACAAAAACTAAATCTCCGAGCAGTTACAAATACTCAGAGATCACCCGAGCGTGCTCGGGAAAACCCGACCAACGAGTATACTCGCTCATCACTAATAATAGATAGACAATAGATAGATAATAGATAGATAATACATAGATAATACATAGATAATAGATAGATAGATAATAAATAGATAATAGATAGATAATAGATAGATAATAGATAGATAGATACGGTAGATAGATAGATAGATAGATAGATAATAGATAGATAGATAGATAGATAGATAATAGATAGATAATAAATAGATAATAGATAGATAGATAGATAATACATAGATAGATAGATAGATAATAGATAGATAGATAATAGATAGATAGATAGATAATAGATAGATAGATAGATAATAGATAGATATATAGATAATAGATAGATAGATAGATAGATAGATAGATAGATAGATAGATAATAGATAGATAGATAATAGATAGATAGATAATAGATAGATAGACAATAGATAGATAATAGATAGATAGATAATACATACATAGATAGATAATACATAGATAATAGATAGATAAATAGATAGATAATAAATAGATCGATAATAGATAGATAATAAATAGATAATAGATAAATAGATAGATAGATAGATAATACATAGATAGATAGATAGATAGATAATATATATATAGATAGATAGATGATACATAGATAGATAGATAGATAGATAGATAATAGATAATAGATAGATAATAGATAGATGATAGATAGATAGATAGATAGATAGATAGATAGATAGATAGATAGATAGATAGATAGATAGATAGATAGCAGATATATAGATAGGTGTTCAATATATTTCAGGCAAACCATTGAGATTAAGTAAGATCTTTCCATATCAAAAGACAAATTTATTTCATACAGAAAATAATACAAAACATATTGAATAAGGCTACTTGGAGGACTTATCAAATTTTGTTTCAGCTTTGAACTGCACAAAACATCTGTCAGAAACATGAGTGGAAAACAGAATATCCTTGCATAACTTTGGTCATTTCATACAATATGTTTCCTTATTTTCGTGGATATGTGATGTGAAAAGCGATGTCGTTGCTGCGCTGCCATTTATCTAAAACACAGTGTTCACAGGGACATTGGGTGTTTTGCAGCCGGGATTATCATTCCCAAAGATATTCTTGCCAGATCCTAAAGTTCTAAAATTATGTGTGTCCCAAAATTCCTAGAACATTTATGAATTGGGCCTTGGGTACATTTACGGTTATAATTTGCTTTTGCACATTTCCTGTAATCTTGCCGAGTTAGGGCCTACCATTAAATGACTAATAACGATATTGGTCCTATGAATCTAACGCCTCATACAATGCCCATTATGGACTGAAAATGCATTATATAAATATGGAGGACCCTGGTTCTACATAGATGGTGGTAGCATTTGTCCTTTTTGAGAAGAACAACCTTGTCGAAGCTTTAGGACAGCTTTAGGACAGTAGTGTCCAAAGACAACAAGCTCCCTTTTCGGAACCTTGAGGAACCTTCTACTAGAGTCCACCATGATGGACCATAGCTGTTTATACAGTTCTTCAAGCCACTAGCAATAGAAATTCCTGATATAGTTTTTTTTTGGAATTAGGATTAATATTAATAATATGGAAAACAGGTGACTGAGAACTTTGACATCCTCATCATGGATTGAAGACCTAGTCTAAAGATCAGGTCATTCGAATTTAACAAATAAATATCTATAAGCTCTCAAGATCTTCTCTTGCCCTGGAGGATACATGTATCAACCAGTCCATTGATTTTGAATATAAATTGTGTAATGCTTTATTTACCCTGTGGGGGTGCTGAAGGGATATTCAATTATTGTTGCCAGGTTCCAACAGATTACAGAAAATCACTTGGGCTCATAGAAGCAAGGTGCTCAATTTTTCTTCAGGGGACAAAGTTAAGTGAATGGATTCAAGACAAATTGAATTCGCTTAGAATTCTACAAAATATTCAGATGCCAAATTTGTGGGGATTTTTTCAATTGATTTTTTTATAGGGCCAAGAAAGGATTATAAAGTTGTAAAATGTTTTATACTTCTATCGACCCTCACCGGTCCTGGCATTGTAGTTCCTGCCTAACGCTCCTTTGGCTCGCTTCCTCCCTCTTTTTCCAGTCTCTTCTGTCTTCAGTCTTCTACACTCTTCGGCATCTCCAACATTCTCTAGACCCCAAGCGACGTGTTGACATAATGGGGTGATGCACATCATGATGTGTCGTGAAACCTAGTGAATTCTGGAGGTTCTGAATAGTGAGGTTCTGAGCTTGACAGAAGAAGCCAGGAAATGGAGGACTAGGTGTTGAGCTGTGATGCCAGGATAGGTGAGGGTTGAAGCGAGTGAAGAACTTTTTTCAACTTTTTAATCCCTTTTTGGCCGTATAAAGAATCAAGCAAAATAAAAATCCTGGGCAAGGAGACAGGTGAGGGGTAAGTTGAATATTTTTTTTTAACCTCTCCGTTTATTATTCTCTGTAATTTTGAGAGAATGGCTTTTACTAGCTATTTGATTTGCGGTGCAAAATTTGTCACAAATCAAGTATTCCTGTCAAATTCAAGTGCATTTTACAGATGCGGGAAACTCTATCAGAAGACCATTCTTGAAAAAAAATGGATTGTACAAATTGGAGAAACTCTTTAAAAGGATGTGGTCTTGGGACATTTATGGGTCTATTTTTAATATTTCAATGGGTACTGAAAAAAATTAACAAAACAATGCTAAATGCATCTTAAAAGGGTGGTTTGGCAACTTTTATTTTTTTCAAATACTATAAGAAGTCAAAATAACTTTCAATAAACTCCTGCCGCTCCTGTACTAACAGTTCCATCCTGATTCCTCTGTACTTCCTTCTTCGTCTGGACTCATGGTCATGTGGCCATCCAGAAAGAGGAGGAATTAAAAAGACTGTCATGGGACCCAGAAATATCATAAGGGGAGTTGAAGAGAATTGGTACGGTTATTCCTTCTTTTATTATTTTACATCACTATGATCATTAAAAAACTAAGTTGCCTAACCACCCCTTTAATTAAGGCATTTATATCAATTATTATGTTTCAACTAACTCATATGATTTATTTCATTGACATATTGGTGCCAACATCGGGCATGCTTGACTTTAATAGGTGTTGTTTGATAGGTGTAGAGTTGGTAGGCAAAGGATGCAGGATATCCTCCTGTCTCATATATACGTGCAGCAGTGCCTCTTTTTATACATACTGTTTAATAAGCAACTAAGCTCTCTTTTTTATTCAATTATTGATCAGTCTTTGCAAAATTTTGAATCTTTATTACTTCTTAACCTTATTTTGGTTTCTTCTCTCCCAAACACCAAGCATCAGTGTTGTTTTAACTGCCTAGCTCATGCCACTTTAGAAGTTGCTTTTATCTGCTGCTCTAGCAAGAATCCCTACTCAAACACTGTTAACATAGGCTCACACTCTTACTGTTTGAGCGTAGGTGAGGGAAGCCGACAAGCTCACTTTGGGAGAGTGTTTAAGTCAAAATCATTGCTAGAGCAGCAGTTCAAAGCAGCTTCTAAAAGAGCTTGAACTAGACAGTTAATACACCATGCATCAGTACTGTTGTAACTGCTTAGCTCATGCATCTTTAAAAGCTGTTTTGATCTGCTGCTCTACCAAGAATCCCTATTCAAACACTGTTGACATAGACTCTCACTCTCGCTGTCACAGCATAGGCGAGGGAAGCAGAGAAGCTCACAGAGGGAGAACGTTTAAGTTCACTTCCTTGCTAGAGCAGCAGTTCAAAGCAGCTTCTAAAAGAGCATCAACTAGACAGTTAAAACATCACATTCAGCATGTTATTTGAAAGAGAAGGTAAAGAGTATACTGAAACGAATGAAGGGTTGAACAAAAAGATTCACAAGATCCTTGTCTATTGACCACAGACTACCACCACTGTGAACCTCCAACAATCCCAACACTTCTTCTGATTAATAGGACCATGGCAATGTTATTATTGCAATGTGAGGCATTCATAATATTGAGCCAGGCCTACTAATCAGAAGATCGGACCCATCCTGCTAAGAACCTAGGCCGGCAGTGGAAAATTGGCCTATGGGTCATGGCTACACCATGCTGGTGGTGGGGGGATAACTATCAAGCCCTTATGTCCTGGGTAGCAAAGCCAAGTTGCCTAATGGCGGAGGGGAAAATTTTGACCTTTGCCATGATGCCCCTTCTTTTCTATGGGTTACTAGTTTTAGAAATGTCAGAGATAAGAAAAAAAAAGTCTATATTGATAAAAAAAACAACTTATATATACAAAAATGAACCAAAAAAAACCTAAAGTCATGTATAACATCACCAGGATCTTATTTTTAACATTTGTTTGAAATGGAACGAGTTAATTATTATTATTATTTTTTTTTTTAAATATTATTTTTTTTTTCTTCTTTTAATTGAGGTAAAATATATTGCCATTGAATATAAAGTTCATACAATTTATACATCTCTGATATAGTCGGATTTCAAAAAGTCTACTTAGAAAGAGTCGGTGGCAAGAAAATACTGTGGGAGGAATACTGACATATAGATTTGGTTTCCTAGGGTCATAATTATATACTGCTCGCAGTAGAATTTGGATGTATACTTTTTTTTTTTTTTTTCCCGTGAAATTCGTTTTGACAATGCCCCCTTATAGAAGGCACAGACTTCTTCTGAGATCCATCTGGAGAGGAGATAAAGCTTATATACGTTTGCTGAAATTTAATAAATAAGAACATCTTATAATATATAAACAATATAGACATTTATATGCTACATGCATATTATATAATTTAAAGTAATAATTTATATAGGGAAAAGTCAAAGCTATGTTCTTCCTATTTTCCTCGATAACGCACACACGCAAGACGTGTCTATCCTTATCCATCGCCAGCCCACCAGTAAACTGTTCTCTGAAGTCAATGCCCGGACATAAGTTTGGGATGTTTTACATTGAGAATTCCAGTGTTTGTCGTCAATGCCTCGGCATCCATTTTTGAAGGGCCGTGCGTCTTTACATCTGGTTTCATAAAAATATTGCTTGATGGGCGAATTCCCAGTCTTAATTTCACCCAACACAGTTACTTGGTGTCCCCGAATGTCAATCGCATTCGACTTATTTGTGATCCATAAACTTTCGCTATCGCACACGGAATATTCCCCTCGGTGACTTTTGTGCTCTGCAAATCTTTTTCTCCTCGAGGTTCTGTTGGAAGATGACGAGTGTCCGATGAAGTCATCCATGAGATACAAAGGTGGTGGTTCCAAAGGAAGACTATCGCTCAAAAGCACTCGCGGTGAGTTATAGCGTTTTTGTTTTTGCTGCTTAAACAGCTCCGCTTCTATTGAGATGACCGGTTGGAAGTCAGATTTCCCACTGTCGACCATGTCCACGTCAAGTATTTCCGCTTTTGGGATCGTACTTTGCTGCTTGACCTCCTTGACGTTGACCACTTGATTGGAAATCTTGTTTTTGAGAAGGTCTGCTTGCATGAGCTTAATAAATAGGGAATTCATGGAACTTTCTGGCAAATTCCTTTTATCCATGGTGGTAGCGTGGATGCCACAAAGATAAGGAAGAAACATCACACAGAACAGGATGGACATCACCTTATTCACCTGTAAGATCTAGAAGAAGAAGAAAAAAACAACACAGAATTAGTGTTGACGAAATGGATGTGATTGCAAAGTTGGTTTAATGTCCTACTAAGGGTTCTCCACCTTTTTTTCCTTTCTCCCACACAGTCAAAGTTCCTACTAGGATTTCTCCACCTTTTTTTCCTTTCTCCCACACCCTAAAAGTTCCTACTAGGGGTTCTCCACCTTTTATCCTTTCTCCCACACAGTCAAAGTTCCTACTATAGGTTCTCCACCTTTTTTCCTTTCTCCCACATAGTCAAAGTTCTTACTAGGGGTTCCTCACCTTTTTTCCTTTCTCTCACTCAGTCAAAGTTTTTACTAGGGGTTCTCCAACTTTTTTTCCTTTCTCTCACACAGTCAAAGTTCCTACTAGGGGTTCTCCACCTTTTTTCCTTTCTCCCAAACAGTCAAAGTTCTTACTAGGGGTTCCTCACCTTTTTTCCTTTCTCCCACTCAGTCAAAGTTTTTACTAGAGGTTCTCCAACTTTTTTCCTTTCTCCCACACAGTCAAAGTTCCTACTAGGGGTTCTCCACCTTTTTTCCTTTCTCCCACACAGTCAAAGTTCCTACTAGGGGTTCTCCACCTTTTTTTCTTTCTTCCACACAAAGTTCCAACTAGGGGTTCTCCACCTTTTTTCCTTTCTCCCACACAGTCAAAGTTCCTACTAAGGGTTCCCACTTTTTTCCTTTCTCCCACAACGTCAGAGGTCCTACTAGGGGTTCTCCACCTTTTTTACCTTTCTCCCACACAGTCAAATATAATATTTTATAGAATGTGTGCATGCCCATGAACACCTATATAAAGTAATTTGGCAGTATGGGCATGAAAATGTGGATGTATGAAAGTTAGATCTTTTTTTCTATGTAGGAGGAATGGCGTAAGGTGGACAATTCCTTTCAAGTTCAAAATGGAGATATTTCCAAAACCTAAAACATGGAACGTTGACCTCTCTCATAGCTTTACAGAAGCTGTTAATGGCTGCTATTTTCCAAAGTCAGCACCACTCCTGGTCTCAGGTTCTTTACAGTATTACAGCACAGCCTCATTTACTTTAATGGATCTGAGCTGCAATACATGACACAACCCAAAGTCAAATGGGGCATTGGGTATTTTAGAGAACTGGACTTCTTGTGGTGGCATCCTAGACTGTATATAATGTGACTCTGTGGTTCATAACAATGCTGCTTGCTATAATAAAATAGTTAAAAGAACATAGTTTATCTTTAATCATTATCGACTAGACAACAGTGGACAAGGTTGGACTCCTAGCAAATGTTCTACACCTCTCCATACACAATGGTCAGTATATACAATGCAAGTACATGTCAGGTCTTCCAGCAAGATAAATGATTGTTTCTTAAAGGTTAAGTTCCCCTTAAAAAAAACAAAAAACAAGTCATCTCCTGAATTGTAAGGATGTCTCCATGCTCAGCCGTTGTTCCATTCATTGGCTGTTCTCGGAAGTCCCATAGACTGGAGGTTGAGCAATCATACAATACATCTGCTCTATTAAGGACTGGGCTTAGAGATCAAGAACCCCAATCTAAGGATCACTGGAGGTCCCATTGCTCAGCACCCCTCACCGATTTTTAAACTACCCCCTACTTGATTTTATTGGTAATGGAGTTACAAGTAAACCTAAAGGCATTCTCCAATTTGGACAATCCCTTTATTTTGAAAGGGTTCCTTAGTAACAAGTTGAACGCAAGGATTACCAGCAATCAGAGAAAAGCTGACTGTAACTGTTTGATGTATGTACAGCATCCCCGCAGGTGAAATTAAGCATTACACAGTGCCTATTTAAATTACTAGGGTTGTCTGTGTAATGCAAGATTGGCTAGGTCCTCCAAAGCAAGAGACTCTATTTAGAGTCACTTTTCCTTCTAGCTAGTGATGAGCGAGTATGCTCGTTACTCGGGTTTCTCCGAGCACGCTCGGGTGGTCTCCGAGTATTTTGCCGTGCTCCGAGATTTAGTTTATGTCGACGTAGCTGCATGATTTGCGGCTGCTAGACAGCATGAATACATGTGGGGATTGCCTGTTTGTTAAGCAACCCAATATGTATTCAAGCTGTCTAGCAGCCGCAAATCATGCAGCTGAATCGACATAAACTAAATCTCCGAGCGTGCCGAAATACTCGGAGACCACCCGGGCATACTCGGAGAAACCCGAGTAACGAGCATACTCGCTCATCGCTAATTTTATCCAATAGATCAAGATCCTTAACACCTCTACCTTTTAACTGAATTACCTAAAAATATCTATAGAAATTGGCTTTGAGAGCTCTTCAAAAATGTCACAAATGCACCCTGCTCCAAGCTGAAAACTCCGGTCCCGAGTGTCGGTGGCAGTGCCGGATGTTGAGGCAAGAGACTCGCGCGAGGTTCTGGCATTGCATTCGCAAGTGTGACCCCGGCCTTAGAGATAGAAGCAGGGAGGTACTTCGATGTTCAAGGTGTAGAAAGGGGAGAAAGAGTCTAAAGACTCATGGAGGATTGAAAAAGTGTCTAAGGTCTAAGGGAGGGCAGAGTAATCAAACTATAGAAAAGAGGACACACATTAAGAGAAAATAAGTGCAGGATAGAAGCTGTGGTGATATATGAGCTAATGAAAATAGCAGTAGCCTGGATACACACAGACCTCACATCCAGCATATATTACTGAGACGGACACTCTCAACAAGAAAAAAAAAGATGAAACTTGGATCAAGCTGGATCATATCAGGGGTCTAAAAATTAAAGAAGGAATGCCAATTGCAGGAGTGAAACTTTATTAACTAATGGTAATTAGGAGCATATGGAACACTTTTTTTTTCATGTCAAAGCTGGCTATAGCCTTTAAATGTGCAGGATCCTAAAATTATATTGCTGATAATTGTTTTGAGATGCTAATATCTTATTACTTTTACTAGTAGTGCATCAATACCGCACCATATAAATTACCAGACTATTATTACCCAAACTTTTCCTAATTAATGGCCTAGACCTGTCTAGAGTAATAAAGATGAGAGTCCACGTATGTTCACACTGATTTCTAGAGGAGACATTTTAACATTTGTGGCCGCTTTGAAGTCTGACAACAATTTATGCCAATCCCAATGATGAGTGTTATTGTAAAAATGAAAATTGAAGCAAAATTGATAGCATCCTTACATATTTGGTAGGATATTATACTCAACTGCTTTTGTTTTTTTTTCTGCGCAATTAAATTGAAACCTCCTGGCTGTCCACTGTAGACCACCCCTACTTTAAAAAAAAAAAAGTCTGATCGAAAAGTTTTCAACTATTCTAACTTCAAGTAATCAGCTATTATCTATGGGAAAACTTGGAACTAAGTGTTTCATTTCCCTGCAGTGCCTCCACAGGAGAAATTAAGCATTACACAAAGTGCAAGTCAATTAATAGGAGGTGTGTGTAATGCAGGATGGGACAGGTCCTCCAGAGTGATGGATACTCTCTGTAAGCGCTTTCCGCTCGGCCAAGAAATTAGGATCCTGAATAGAAGACACCCTTGAGTGATTTTTTTCTGTACTTTATGAGGTTTTGAGTTATTTGGTCATGAAGTGACTCCAGTGATCTTTAACATTAAATCTTTTAGCAATAGTTAACTCCAACAGTGGGATGCCACTTTAAAGAAGGGTTCCAACCTAAAACATCGATGCCCTATCCACGTGGATGCTCTATCCGCTAAACAGATTGGTACAATTGATCTAAATCCCATCGGTAAATTTGGTGATGCTTAGAGAAGGAATTTGAATAACATACTAGTTGACAGAGACGGGTGGATTTGTTCCTGCGGATTACAATTCTATTAAAATTTTACAAAAATTTGCAATCTCGAGATTTTTTGTAATTCCGCAAAATGTCGGCCATCTTGCTGAACAGTAGAGGGCTGGCAAAAGGTTAAAATGAAAAGAAAAACCCACTCACCTCACAGCTCACCTCTTCAGCCACCCCCCATTGCTCTCAACCTGCGGTCTGCTCCTCCACACCTCCATCTACCGCATTTCTGGCCCAGTGTTCACTCTAGGAAGGGGTTTTTGGCAGCGAGTAGGCCCTGGAGTTCACTGAGTGCTTTGGAGCTTATTTGTCACCAAAGGTCTCTGCATAGAGTGAACACAGGTCCAGAGATGTGACGCAACAATGGCGTGGAGGACCGGACAGTAGGCTGGGAGCACCAGAGAAGCAGTCCGATAGGTGAGCGATGCAACAATGGCGTGGAGGACCGGACAGTAGGCTGGGAGCACCAGAGAAGCAGTCGGATAGGTGAGCGACGCAACAATGGCGTGGAGGGCCGGACAGTAGGCTGGGAGCACCAGAGAAGCAGTCGGATAGGTGAGCGCTTGGGGTGAACATAAGTATTTTTTTTTTAGATCTTATGTTTATTATGCTCTGGGGTCTAAAGAAATGTGAGCAAATAAGAGAATTCTAACGGATTCGCTCATCTCTTGCAGTTTATCGTAGTTTCATAGTTTTGAGGTTGAAAGAAGACATTGAGTTCAACCTATACCCAACCATGTTGGCAAAAACTCCATGAGTCCGATACTAATTACCCCATATTAGAGGAAAAATTCCTTCTCGATTCCACATACGAAAATCAGACTAGTCAATGATGGCACTTTATTCAAACATGATGGGATGGTCGGAAACTGCTGAATACATCACCCACTATGGGTGAAACGTCAAGGTCCTTGGCCTCCATGTAAAACCTATAACAAGGTTCCTAACCGTCTATGGGTCATTTATGATATCAAGGTTTTCCTTTATTTTAGAGGAGCCTTTGGACTCCCATAGGCAAAGACCTCTGCACTCCCTCATAGATATTCTAAAGCACAGTTTTGTGGTTGACCAGCTATGTTCAAGTAATAAGTGGGTTCCTAGTGGAGGGACCCACACCAGGGGATACTTAATTAATACTTTCGGCTAAGATACCACTGTAAGAAAAATTTTATGTTCCTTATCCTAAAACTAGTTTTTATGCTAACTTGCCCAAAAATGTATGGATTTGCAGTTTGATGTGTCATGGATCCACATTTGGACTTTCCCCCTTTAACGGCTACCCTATAAGGCTACCTAAGGGCATGACTGTTCTGTCCTCCGTTTGGAATTCAAATCTGCGTGTAAAAAATCTAGGCCTAAGTAGATTTTGCATTGAAATCAACGGAAGGAAGTTTGTAGGTGGTTTCATGTTCCTCAACAAACCATGTGAAAAAAGGTCAATGTGAACATACTCTGATTGTTTTCATTGCACTGGATAATGGAACAAAGACAACCATTAAACGGCTTAACATTAACAACTGTCAACATTGACCATGATGTCAATGACGGAGATAAAATGTGACATCGGAGTTCAGAAATTATTCACAGTCTCGTAGGAGCCAAAGCTTAATATAGTAACCAGTCAAGTAGAAGAAGAGATAGGGAGAGTTCACGAAGCATTCTGCTTCCAATCAGGATACACACAAGGCACTTTCCTGCATCGTCCTCAGTTGAACTGAAGCCTTATATTGAAGGGTTCAGATGTAATTGAGGGATTTAGTAATTAGGTCCACAGGGCGTTCTTGGACGTGTTTAATAAAAATGTCATTGAAGTTTTTTGACGATCACAGATGTACTGGTATCTGAGATGGTGACTAATATGCTACGAGATGGGATTCTCAGCATTGTAGCTACATGGAGAGAAATCATCACTCCCTTGGTAGCACAATTAAAAATGAAAATGGTTTAATCCAGATGCATAAACTTGAAGAGGTTCTCTGGGTTCTAAAAATTACTTAGTGTTGCATCCAAGTTAATAAAAAAAAAAAAGTTCTGTATCTTGCATGGTAGTTCATTCGAGCAGGTGACATGCAATTCCACATTTCTCCAGCAGTGGCCACTGCAGGAGAATCATGCGGCCACCATCAGTTGATCGTGTAGGATTTTAGCTGCATTGTTGGAGGGTGGGCCCTTTATCCTAGATGGCACACACACTTCAAAAGGGTTATGAGAATAAAAAAAAATTACATACATTTAAAAAATCAATTTTCAACCCCCCTATATATTTAGCATCAATGCTTCTTTGAATGTAGCCAAAGTCAAAGATTTTGGAATAAAGAGTCCACCCTTTGTCATCAGGTCCAACAGCTAAAATCCCAAGTGATCAGTTATAACCATTAATTAAAGCCGAGTGTGGCTATACAATTTTCCTACAGTGGCCACTGCTGGAGAAATGTGGAACTACAGGTCACCAATTCAAAATGAATGAGCTACCATGTAATATGTGGTCATATTTAGTCCTCCGGAGTGTAAGATGTTCTTGTTATCTGAAGGGTCTTGCCAAACGTTGTTTATTCCTAACGTCAGTCTTTCATGCTAATAATACAGCGTGTATGACCAAACATATCAAAGATACTCATTTAGTTCTCCATGTTTAGTTATCTTGGAAACAATTCCTCTGTGAACCAGTCCATGTAAATAGAGGTGAGTGAATCGATTCCTAACGGATTTCTTCAAAATGTTGCATTTACCAGAATCAGATATTTTTGGTATTCGATTCGCACTAATCCAAAAAAATTGGTGCCGTCACCCCATGTGGCCACATGGTGATGAGGGGGGTTCCCGTCAAACAGCCACGTGGTGCAAGACCCATATCCCAAACATGCATTGCCCCTCAATTTACCATGTGAGGACTAATCAGCACTTGAAGGTCTAAAGAGAGAAGTTTGGAGGGAGAGGAGAAGGACATCGGGTGATTAGAAGGACAAGTAATGGGTGGACTTATTTTTTAAAACCCCTTCCCAATCCCTGGTTTCTTCCACATTGGGGTCTGGAAAACCTGTTTTCTAGACACTTTCGATTCAGACTAAACATTATTTAGACTGAATCTAATCTGTTGGCATATTCGAGCAAACTGGCCCCCAAAAAATTTGGAGAGATTTGCTCATGTTAGACGGTGATAACAAAGTACCCCTTTACCGAGACCCTCAACCATCATCTGTAATCTGTGGATGAATTCGTAAACAAGTGTTCACCTTTCCTGCAGCGCTGCCACTGGAAAAAAGAAGCATTACACAGTTTCCATTTAAATCTATGTTTTGTCCTGGGTCTCTCGGGTCCTCCAGAGGAAAAGACACTCTTAACGACCATTCTTTGTCTAACAAAGGTTATAAGTGGAGACCTCCCTCAATTATCTAAAATTTCCTGTATTAGATACAAGAAAATAATTTTTCCAGAACTAGATTACCCCTTTTAATTAATTTTTTACATAAATTTTGATTCACGTCACACATGTAGAATAGATTTACAAAGCTGTTTTGGGGTAAGTGGTAGTTTCTGTAAAAAATATTAAAGGATAGACCAGCTAGGATAATACTAGGTTTTATACGACACATGTCTTTCTATTAATACTTCTGTAAGTCTCCATTAATGAGATTACCAACTTCCATTACCCACAACCAGGTGCTCCGAGTGGATAAGTAATAATAACCATAACCTTTTATACATATGGATTAATGGCACCAAAAGAGTTTGAGGTCTCGGATTTCACAATTTGGAGGTCGAATGGAAACCTCATTTCGGAAAGGGAAAAAGATGTCAGGAGATCAGAGAGAAGGAGAGATGTGACCTATGGATTAGATAAGTCATCTGTAAAATACGTCACCTACATTTCTTTTGTTCTAAAGTGAAACTCCTTTACTCTAAGGCCAGTTACATACAGACTTTATTGTAGTGTCCATATTATGGTCGGAAAACTGGGACCTCCTTTGTCCTTCACATTGTAGGGTTTCAGAGTAATTGAAGTTCGCATAAGAAAGTCCATGAAACACGTAGAAAATTAATCAGTTATACTTTGGATGTACCAGAGGATGTCACCTTTTTAACCTTGCTGGGATCAAATCTTATTTTAATCGGAACCTATGACTGGAGAACTTTCTGACTTGGATTTACCTGTTGCCATGTTGGCTGGAACTGGATTCATCCTTGACGAGGATTAGAACGGTCTCGTTTGGGTGAACTGGCTTCATTTTCATATCTAATTGAAGTTCAACCCAGCAGAACAATTGGGGCTCTATATTTTATGGCTGCAATATCGACACTAAAAGGTGGTTCTATGACCATCTTGTGGCTAAATGTGGTTGTCTTATTAGGACTCAGACTGCTATGAAAAGGGAATCAAAACCTCGATACCCTCAATAATCTTCTACAGCTCCTCTTCCAAAGCATACGCTGGTACTGTTGGTCTCTACTTTTTGGTCCTCTCTTGACACACATGAAGAAGCTAAAGATGCCATTTAACCAGTCACTGGCTGAGGAGATTGGCCAGTGATTGGCTGAGTGTACACTTCTGGTATGCTGAGACAGAACCAGGATTTAGAGATCGGTAGGGACCTAGTAAGTGTTGGAACAAGATTTGATTTGTGATTCTAAAATGGTGGCTTGTGGATTCTCTACAGAAGTTTAGCTATACTCTGAGAGGCAGTTCCGGGTTTAAAAAACTCATACTCATCTCTCCTTGGCATTCTCCATACCAATCCTCCCAACGCCTAGTCCACTGATTGTTCCTCTTTGGCTGTTTTATTATTTCACGTCTTTTGTCAGGTGCCGCTGCTATTTAGACCAAATGTGGTCAATGATGAGCATCATGTCCCATGTAACAGCTTGAGGCCTACTCAGCGGAAGTGCCGTAAGAGTAAAGACCTGATAGTGGCCAGTAGGAGAAGAAGAAGGCTGAAGAAGAACCAATCTGAGGACCTAGAGATGGAGGGACAGGCATGGAGAGGAATAAAGATTTTGTAACTTCTACCCAGCAGATTTGATTTGCTCCAAATCAAATTCAATTTCCCAACCAAAAATTGAGCGAATCTACCCAAATCAAATTTTGGGAGCTATGCTCTACTCTATATTCATTCAATAATTATCTTCTATACCTAAAATAGGTTCTTTGTTATAAGAGATTCAGAACTTATGATGGATCTGGTTTTAGGTTATTATCAGAATTTCAGAACTTATAATGGATCTGGTTTCAGGCGCTTTGGTCAATCTCAATAAAACAAATATTCAGCATAAAGTATGGAGAAGGAGCAAAACGTCATTCTGAGTCTCTGATAAAATGAAGTCATGGAGTTCAGACTACCATAGTTGCTAATAGCCGACATATGGTTTTTTTATGGCCACTGAAAATAGATCTGTTCAGATACGGCCAAACTAAAGAGTAGTCAAGAATGCAGATAAATTGAGAGTGGAATACACAAAAATACAGATTGTATGTGTTTTGAAATTCCACCTATTCACTCGCAATACCAAACACAACCTCTACACTTACGTGGCGCTGTTTCTGGAAGAATGCAGCCGTTTTTTTCTAATCTTGTATAACTTTTTTTACGGGGTCATGACAATCTTGAAGCTTTGTACAACCAACATAGTTCTGTAATAAAATGCCCACAGACTTTTATCCTGTACATATTTTTGACTCTAACTTTATGCACAAGCATAAAAGCTTAAAGTCCAGCCTTGGGATGAAAGTCTATAGTCACTCTTTGTGACTACAGACTTCCGAATCAGGACAGCGCGTGGTGCACTTAATGTCAAGATTCTCTTGAGTTTCCTGGGAGAGTGGGTCGTCATGTATGCGATTTGTATACTTGCAGTCACATGCCGACTAAACATCCTCAGCCTCTCTCAGTAGAAGCGAACTGAGAGAGGAGGAGCACGTCTAGTCTGAATGTGACCCGACAACCCCTTTAAGATGCCATACTATGAAAATGTTCTCCTCTAGAAGCAATAGAGGGAAAATATCATGCAGATAGGTGCAAAAGAACCTGTCCATATGAAATACTAATTCTATACTTGGAGAAAGAGGATACCGCCTAAGTCCTTGCCTCCCGTAAAAAAATTGCAAATCTTCCCAAAACCTTGTTAAAGGCCTATTTCCATCTTTATAGCTGATTTTTTGTCAGATAGTGTTTGTAAAAACAAGCACTCTGGTAATTAATATTTGCATCTGTTCTTCAGATATTTATTATTTAAAGCTCGTTACCTAGGAGACCGACCACCACTGCTCTCTAGCTTGTAAGCATTGCTCTGCAGCTAGTCAGTATTAGGAGGTAATAGTTCACTCCAGTAACTCGCTGGTTTTCAAAACAGCGCTTACAAGCTCAACAGAAAAAAAAAGCTTGTCAGAGCTGTGCAGTGTTCTGCTGTCTTGCAGCTGTGGTCGGAATCCAAAGCAACGAGCTGTAAACAAAAGAAAAGTGTTAATATCTCAAAACCGGCTGCAAATTTGAATAAGCAGTCCAGTGTAAAAAACTGCTTGAATTTACAAGTACTACCTGACAATATCCATCTATAAAGATTATTATTATTATTATTTATTATTATAGCACCATTTATTCCATGGCCCTTTACATGTGAGGAGGGGTATACATAATAAAAACAGGTACAATAATCTTGAACAATACAAGTCACAACTGAAGATGGGAATAACCCTCTATTGTCTCCCATAGAGCAGAGATCCACAAAGATTTCTTGACTTTGATTTAGTGATGCTTTATCCAATTGAAAATTTAGGTGGCGGAAAGTGGGAGTCGACGGAGGTGTGGCCTATAAAAAGAGGTGGAGCTATTAGCGTCGTAATGCGATACTCTCTGCATTAATGAAGTTCTGGAAAGACAACAGTCACAGTTGGGCAAGTATGACTTATCCATCATAGACAGGTGCATAGGCTATAAGCACTGTCCTCTAAAAACTAAGACTATCAGGTGCTGCAAAAAAATGTCTGACTATCCATGTGGAAAATAGCTCATGTGTGTCAGCCTAACTCTGATACTGCAGGAAGCATCCAATCAGAGTCCAGCTAGTTTTTCTATAAAACATTCTACAGCAAATTGTATCTCTCAACATTCCACCTTACCCTTAACTTGGCATTCCATTAAAATATATCACCTAACCACAGCATACTGTAGATGATTAAAGTATGATTGTTGAGCATTCGAACCCCCCAGTACCTGTCATAAGAAAAAGGAGCCTAAAAACCAATGTGGGAATAAAGTGTTACTGAGCATGTGCGACCACTGCTCCACTAACTGTCTACAGGAGTGGTGGTCGCACATGCTCACTAACATTTTATCAGAAAAGAGACTTTAAGACCTCTGATCTCAGGATCGGTGGGTGACCCAACAGCCAAACTCCCAGCAATCATCTATCTTTGGAAAAAGTAATCGGTGTGAAGATTCTACCTTGAATGGATATTTACTTGGTAATATGAATGACTTCAGATTATGAGGGTGAAATAAATTAATCCAAATTGATTAAAATGTGGTTACTATTCCGTAATTAAACAAGTGATACCAATTATCCAGTCATTCTCTCGCAGCTTCCATGAATCTGCTTCTCGTTATTCCGTCTGAAACGCAGTCATTAGCCAATATGTTAGGTAATTTAAGTGAACCCATTAGCGACAAAGTGATAGCTCTACATGTGATTCAAAGCAGCTTAGTGGTGTAGATGAGTTGAATATTCTGCACTCTGCTTGCCGTATAGTCATTAAATTGCCAGTCTGGCCATATTAGGATTTTCTAAAAGAGTTTGAGACTATAACATTTTTTTGCTTTCTTCTCAAAACAGCACCACCCATGTCCATTGGTCATGCCTGGTATTGCAGCTAAGTTCTATTGAAGTAATCAAGGTTAAGGTTCAATACAAGACACGGCCTATCAACAGGTCATTGGCCGTGTCTTGTATTGCACCCTAACCTTGATCACTTCAATAGAGCTTAGCTGCAATACCAGGCATGACCAGTGGACAGGGGTGGCGCTGTTTTGGGAAGAAAGAAGGTACTACTTTCAAATCCCATATTAGGCTTCAGATAACAATCATTCCTGAGGTTCCCAGGAGCAAGAACTCTATTCTGCCAGATCAAATATCGGCTGACTTGAATTGTCATGCTGAAGGTCAATTTTTACAAGGGTTGTGGGAGATTAAAGAGTCTCTTTACCAAAAGATGCACCAGTAATGTGTATGGGCTGTATCTAGTATTGTAGCTCATTCTTTGATTATTAATGAGTTGTAATACCAGACATGACCACTGGATAAAGGTGGCGCTGTTTCTGGGAACTTAAAGTAATCATCACTTCTCTAGGGATCTCTTCTATGTTTAAGTTACATATTGGAAGCCTTTTCTTTAGGACTTTTCTACTGTACTAAGCACTATGATTCTTGACCGGTGATCTAAAAGGTATTATATGACTGACTCAAGATAAATAAATGGACATGTAGACTAAAAAATGGTAACTGCTAGGAGCAACGCTGTCATTTTCTGAAGATGAGTAGTGCTTAGTAGATGGTGGAGCCATATTACGACACTGTTTTGATATCTCCTATTGAGTGGTGACCGGGAACACATACAACATTCGGATGTCTCCAGCCTGACCTGTCCACGAAAAATTCGTAAGGACTACAATTTCTCATGATACTAATTTAGTATGCTACAAAAAACCCAGCTTCAATTCACTTGGAAAAACAAAGTATCACAAAATCAAAGTTGGTCATGTTGAACTAAGAGGAAGCGTAAGGAATGAAATATATGTAGACATGCTAGTGGGGAGAAAGAGGAGACTGTAGTGATGAACTGGGTTCCCATTGATCTAAATTTCCATTCTGTAGACGGTTGACAAATGTTCTGAGCTGGAATGCCCCTTTAAGAAATGCATTTTTGGGTGTCAAAAGGATGACTTAAAGAAATTGTCCATTACTTTTACATTGATGACCTATCCTTGGGATAGGTCATCAATGTCTGATCGGCAGGGTTTCGACACCCGGAAATCCCGCCGATCACTTGTTCCCAGTGGTGGCGGTCGCCAACCGGAAGTACTCACTTGCCGAGCTGCACCGTCTACTTGTAGTGGCTGGGGCTTGGTATTGCACATCCTATTCAAATCAATAGGAGTCAGATGTTTATTACTTGGCCGCGGCCACCACAAGTAGATAGAGTAGCTTGGCAAGTGAGCACTCCCGGCCGGTGACTGCCACCGCCACCATCACAGATAACAGCTGATAGGTGGGTGTGTCAGGTGTCGGACCCTTTCCAATCAGACATTGATGACCTAACCTAAGAATAGGTAGTGAACAACCTCTTTACGTTTTGAACCGGTCAACATCCCAGCCTTGGGATGGCCAATATTGGTCGTCAATGGAAGACATTCCGGAACCAGGAACCGAATTCATTCTAGACTTCAGATCAAATGTTCAAAAGGTTGAGGGCAAAGGAGATGAGCGACTACTTTCGAGATCTAAGGTAACTCCAGCTTCATGCTACGATACATCGAAAAAAAAATATTGGCTCATGGCTCAGCAGGGAGACAAGAAGATCATGATGATATGAAGTCATTACTCAACGAGGCTTTCAGGAAGTAATTAGACGTTCAGGAGTATAAAACAACCACAAAAAGCAATTTACAAACCACAAATCCATCAGTGACGATGTGTCACTTCACTCCATTGTTTTTTCTCTTTCTTCTTTGGTATCCTCATTGAACATATTTAATAAAGCAACGAATTAACCAATGATCTCTGTTTTCAGAGATCAATGTCATTTTCAAAAAGGATCTTATGGCTATTATTGTTAAAAGAAAAACACTATCGCACCTGTCCACATTATGTCAAATCTTTTAATTACTTTGGACAACGTCATTTTGTTAAGGTCCTCTGGCGATCAGTGATTACCAAAAGGAGGAAGCTGCAGCAGCTGCATATAATTCCTGCAGCGGCCACTAGAGGACAACTGTGGTATTGTGGATGAATAGTTAACCATTCCTCCAATGCACACTTGTATCCATTATCCTATAAAAGAAAATTAATATTACTTAAAAGGTTATGAGTACTTTAATACTAATGTCAAGACACCTTGAAAAAGTTAGATTTAAGTGGCATCTCAGTGAAACTTGGGTTTTCCCAATTTACACCCGTAAAGACCCATAGATGCCATCAGATAAGAATTGGTTCTCACAGCTCCCGTCAAGCAGTCACTGATTAATGACACGGCCGATGGAGAAGGTCATGAGAAACGATTCGCATCAACTCTCGTTATAAATCCAAAATATCCAAGACAAGTAATGTCGTGTATTTACAAAATTATTTAGCGGGGTTATGGTCATCCCATGAATCAGTTTCATACCAGAAAACCTAAAAGACTGTGAATTGAAGTGATTTTAGCACACCCTATTTAATTATTTTTCATTTTTTTTTACTTCCATGTGTCCCTCTTGGTAATAGCTATGCTGCCAGGAAAAAGCTCTGGATAGAATCAGTCTCCTTCCCCCTCTGGAAGCCAACAATATTTAGTTTCTTTACATTTCCTGCAGGAAAAGGCTTATAAGTTATACCCCAGATCTTACTGAAAATCCTATGCTCCTTCCCCTGACATGTAGGGTAGAGAACAATTTCTATAGGTTGCACTACAGTAATTAGTGGATCGCCATGCAGAGACCTGGCTGCGGCGAGAGCGGATGTGTGTGTCCACAGATGGACATGCTCATTACTATACACATTGGACACCAGGTAGCATGACATCATATAAATAAATGCCGCAACTCATTAAAATATCATTGATAATAGCATGTAAATGGCAGATATGGGGGTACAAGAATTTAATTTTTCATGTAAGCGTATGTGAAAGGTAAACCGATGTGCACACAATAACAATTATTAAAAGGTTACTTAAAAAAACGAAATATATCCCCTATCCATCCATGTTGTTAATTATTTTGGGTCATCCAGTTGGAACCCCCAATGATTCCAAGGTCTGGGCTCCGGAACTCCAAGAATGAGGCTTTATACAACATTTATCTGATGTATTGCCATCTTAAAGAGGATGCCCATGACTACAGTATTGAACAATAGCAATATTGGGTCAGCGGGGTCCAGGACCCAGCACTCCCAAAGATCAGCTGTTTGCAGGTCCTGTTTTGCAGAAGTAACAGTGTACACCACAGCTCCATGCATCTTGTAGTGGCCAGTCTTGGGTACTGCAGCTCAGCTCCTATTGAAATGAATGGGAGCTGAGTTGCAGTACCTGAGAAAGATCACTATACATTGCAGAAAAGTACATGTACCCCCCAAAAAAAAATATGGTGTTAAATTTATTTTTCCAAGATTTATTCCTTGTGTTGTTTTTGGGCATTATTCATTTTTTTCATGCCATTGAGTCTGCACCAACGTCACATCACAAATACACCAACTAAACATCTGTCCCATCCGTCACCGCGATCTTTCATGTTTCGATGATTGACGGTAACAGATATCCACTGATTGCATTCTGTTGATCCCTGTAAGAGCCGGTGTTTATCTTGCTCTATGTTTCACTGACAACAATTAATAATAGAATATTTGTATAGTGATGATCGTCAATGTAATTATAATAAATGCATGCTGTATACTGGAACCAAAAAAGTTATGCCATGTGTTACCCTCCATTTGCCCAACACCTAAGTAAGCAAGAAGTAGTGGGCAGAATGGAGTAACACGATGCATCAGGATCTGACTACACAAGGTTTGCTCGTAGTCTGTTACCGTGGAGACACATAGGTCTGCATAGGAGACAAGTTTTTATTAAGGACTACAGTGCTTACAAAGTTTCTTCATTTTTATATTATTCATTCAATATTTATTGCACTATTAGTGTGCAATGGGTTTAGTGGCAGTAGTTGGTTAGAAATGGAAAGGTTTGGAGAGAAGGTGCTAACTAGTATATGGTCAATAGAAATATCATTGAACCATTCTGGCCTTTTGTAGGTACTGTTTTTAAGGTGGCTCGGACTATAGCCTGCCATGGATGGTGGAAGATGTTATCATCCATGGATGTAATTCGAATCAGCTGGGCTTAGACAATTTATTCGAGTGGAATTTTTCAAAAATCCATATTCTTCGAAATATAGATTTTTTACAAGTGGCTCTTAACTAATTTAGCAAAATGGCAGCCAACCTGAATCGAAGAAGGCCATGAAAAGGTTCTAAAAAAGAAAACTAAAATACTCACCTTACCGATCACCTGTCCCTTCTTCCCCACAGCCACCGTCCAGTCCTCCACTCTTCTACTTTTGTCCTTCCCCTGTACTGCGTATCCTCTTTGGCCTCTTCATTTCAGGCCATGGCTTCTGGCTAGGTCAGGTCTCTGACGCGCGTTGGCCATGGCTTCTGGCTAGGTCAGGTCTCTGACGCGCGTTGGCCATGGCTTCTGGCTAGGTCAGGTCTCTGACGCGCGTTGGCCATGGCTTCTGGCTAGGTCAGGTCTCTGGGATGTACGCGATGTTACTACGCATTTTGCCCAAGTGACAGCCAGGTGAAATCTTAGACCGGTTTGAGCCTGAAGCAATGGCCTGTATTGAAGAGGTTGCGGAGGATGTGCGCGACAGAGGAAAGGGAGAAGAAGACATACAAAGGACCAGTTGATGGCACAGGTGAACGGTGAGGTGAGTATTATTTTGCGGATTTTTTACATCCGATGATTATTTTGCTCCTGGGTCTGGAAAGACCTCAGAGCACAATAAGAAACATTCAATTTCCAGGGGAATCACTTTGCTCCAAAACAAATTTCTCTGTAAAATTTGTGCAATTTGGTTAATTTGAAGCATGGCAGATTCTATCATCTCTAGCTAGGCTCCAATGCAAAATCTATAACGTCCCATTTATAGTACTTCTGTCTTCTTATTTGGCAGAGGGATCTTTTGGACCACCTCAAGCACAACAACCTAGGTGTATCTACAGGCTTTGTACTCTCTATAGTTACACCCAAGGAGATAGGGAGGCTTAATCTTATGCCCATACCCATCATTGTATCTGAAATGAATGGATGTGAGATAATTTTTAGATCTACCAGAGATTTAAGACAAATTTCCAAAGACACCAGTGAGACATAAAGACGCAAAATAAATTTCAGGGTTGTCCGAAAACCCTACTAGAGCTCAAAAATATCTCACCTTTTGTATAGCCATTTACTTGTGTTTTTCCTTGAAGACCCAGAACAACTGCCACCAATGTTTACCATTGTAGGTCACCTAACAGACTATACAGAACCGGGACATGGCTTAAAGTGAATGGACACCATCTAAGATCCTTACTCTAGACGAGATGTTAGATGCTATGTCTGAGAAGCAGATGATACTGGAGGGACTGGGGACTCTCCTGCTCTAGAGTTAAGGCTTCAGTATCCAGCTGATCCATTAACATTGTATTTCCTGACATTTCTTATGGAGCCAGTACTGACTGAACCTAACACTAATCATTGAGAACTCCATGGACCAAGTGTGGTTGGATGCAGTTTGATGGCTCTATCGTGTAAACCAATAGAGGTTGTCACATCAACAAGTCTACCTAAGCAGAGGTGTCACTTAAACCTCCTCAGCCCCAATACCAAATCTGTAACAGGACCACCACCTACAATGTGCCATTGATAATCCCAGTGACAGAGAGGCTTTTATGTCTCTTCTGGCACCTAGGCCCATATGTGACTGCAACCTCTGTAACTCCTCAGTGGCACAGAGTGGGTTTCCAGCTCCCAAGGAACGGCAAGCATTTTGCACCCCCTAACCCCTGAACTGTTAGCGTTCCCACAGTTCCTTCCACCAGTCTAATATTGAACCCCTTATCCCCCAAGAACATATATTGTAATTTTAGGAGAATATTGATGTAATTATAGTTTACACTTTTTTTGATTTTTTTTCTGCTTTTTGTTGAAACGAGGTGAAAAAATTGTAAAAATAAAAAGTTATATATTTTATATTTTACTTTTTATTACATTTTTTATGTAACAATTTTATTACCTTAAGGTATCGTCACACATAACGATATCGTTAACGATATCGTTGCTTTTTGTGACGTAGCAACGATATCGTTAACGAAATCGTTATGTGTGACAGCGACCAACGATCAGGCCCCTGCTGGGAGATCGTTGGTCGCTGGGGAAAGTCCAGCACTTTATTTTGTCGCTGGATCTCCCGCTGACATCGCTGGATCGGCGTGTGTGACGCCGATCCAGCGATGTCTTCACTGGTAACCAGGGTAAACATTGGGTTACTAAGCGCAGGGCCGCGCTTAGTAACCCGATATTTACCCTGGTTACCGTTGTAAATGTAAAACAACAAACACTACATACTTACATTCCCGGTGTCTGGTCATGTCCCTCGCCTTCAGCTTCCCACACTGACTGGTGAGCGCCGGCCGGCCGTAAAGCACGCTGTGCAGCGGTGACGTCACCGCTGTACTTTACGGCCGGCGCTCAGTCAGTGCTGGAAGCTGAAGGAGAGGGACCTGACCAGACACCGGGAATGTAAGTATGTAGTGTTTGTTGTTTTACATTTACAACGGTAACCAGGGTAAACATCGGGTTACTAAGCGCGGCCCTGCACTTAGTAACCCGATGTTTACCCTGGTTACCCGGGGACTTTGGGATCGTTGGTCGCTGGAGAGCTGTGTGACAGCTCTCCAGCGACCAAACAGCGACGCTGCAGCGATCGACATCGTTGTCGGTATCGCTGCAGC